>NW_023493658.1:2603718-2621218 GCF_013265735.2 Oncorhynchus mykiss
ACCTCCCCTGCCTCTCTATCCCCCTACTCACAGAAACACCGCCTCTCACCATCGCTCGATCCGACTTTACGGCTCAATCCCCAAAAGCGAGGATTCTGATAATTCTCTTCACTCTCTCCTCCCTTAGTCTCTCCCTCCCCTTCTCCTCCCTCCTTTAAATTCTCAACCCATTTTAATAGAATTAGCTCAGCCTCCTGGATTCTCACTGAGTCCAACAAATAGATAGTCTCTAAAGAGGCTTTTCCAGGTTTGGATATAGTCTTATTCAATCCAGCATACTGATATTCAATTCAGAATAGTCCAATTTAATCCAGCATAGTCATATTCCAACCAGGATAGTCATATTCCAACCAGAAGAGTCATATTCCAACCAGAAGAGTCATATTCCAACCAGAAGAGTCATATTCAAACCAGAAGAGTCATATTCGAACCAGAAGAGTCATATTCCAACCAGAAGAGTCATATTCCAACCAGAAGAGTCATATTCGAACCAGAAGAGTCATATTCCAACCAGGATAGTCATATTCCAACCAGAAGAGTCATATTCAAACCTGGTTATTTTTATTCCAACCTGACAGACTAGAAGTCTAGCTTAAAACCACAGGCCATTTTTGTGATTATGACAGTATATGTTAATAACACTGTTAGATATGTCCTTATGACAGTATATGTTAATAACACTGTTAGATATGTCCTTATGACAGTATATGTTAATAACACTGTTAGATATGTCCTTATGACAGTATATGTTAATAACACTGTTAGATATGTCCTTATGACAGTATATGTTAATAACACAGTTAGATATGTCCTTATGACAGTATATGTTAATATCACACTGTTAGATATGTCCTTATGACAGTATATGTTAATATCACACTGTTAGATATGTCCTTATGACAGTATATGTTAATAACACTGTTAGATATGTCCTTATGACAGTATATGTTAATAACACTGTTAGATATGTCCTTATGACAGTATATGTTAATACAACACTGTTAGATATGTCCTTATGACAGTATATGTTAATATCACACTGTAAGATATGTCCTTATGACAGTATATGTTAATACAACACTGTTAGATATGTCCTTATGACAGTATATGTTAATAAACACTGTTAGATATGTCCTTATGACAGTATATGTTAATACCAGCCATGATACAACACTGTTAGATATGTCCTTATGACAGTATATGTTAATACAACACTGTTAGATATGTCCTTATGACAGTATATGTTAATATCAGCCATGATAAACACTGTTAGATATGTCCTTATGACAGTATATGTTAATAACAGCCATGATAAAACACTGTTAGATACATCCTTATGACAGTATATGTTAATAACAGCCATGATAAAACAAACATTCACAGATCTGAATCCCAGGAAACAACGTTTACACACAGTAGCCAGAGTGCCGCGACTACAGACTTCCTAACACAACATGGACACAGGTAGACATGTTAGCATCACAGTGCAGTAATCCTAGCTGAACCAGTAGGCTGTAGGTTCATATAGGAGACTGTTACGGTCTAGAAGGGATGTTATTCAACTCTAAACACTGCTCCAGTAATCAGTCTGTAAGGTTTGATGCTAAGCCGTTTTCCATTATTCCCTCAGACATCTTGCTGACTGAAACTGTTCCAGAGAGTCTTTGTTGAGGGATGTTCTCAGAACCTTCTCTGTCATGTTGGGGACTAGTTTCTCTGAGGATTCAGACACTGGCAGCAGACGTAGCACACCTCCGGTCAACAAACTCCCCCTACACACTAACACACGCACACACACACACACACACACACACACACACACACACACACACACACACACACACACACACACACAGTCCACAAACTTCACAGGACGCTAAAGTAACAGAAGTCTTAAGCCTGTCTCTCTGTTGTGTGACTGCACTTCCAGAGGTGGTGGGTGTGTGTGTGTGTGTGTGTGTGTGTGTGTGTGTGTGTTTGACCCGGACTCAACCTGCCATTATTATAACTCACATTACACAACATCAGATGTGACTTTTCATCATACAGATTCACCTGCAGTCCCATCATAACTCACATTACACAACATCAGACGTGACTTTTCATCATACAGATTCACCTGCAGTCCCATTATAACTCACATTACACAACATCAGACGTGACTTTTCATCATACAGATTCACCTGCAGTCCCATTATAACTCACATTACACAACATCAGACGTGACTTTTCATCATACAGATTCACCTGCAGTCCCATTATAACTCACATTACACAACATCAGACGTGACTTTTCATCATACAGATTCACCTGTAGTCCCATTATAACTCACATTACACAACATCAGACGTGACTTTTCATCATACAGATTCACCTGTAGTCCCATTATAACTCACATTACACAACATCAGACGTGACTTTTCATCATACAGATTCACCTGCAGTCCCATTATAACTCACATTACACAACATCAGACGTGACTTTTCATCATACAGATTCACCTGCAGTCCCATTATAACTCACATTACACAACATCAGACGTGACTTTTCATCATACAGATTCACCTGCAGTCCCATCATAACTCACATTACACAACATCAGACGTGACTTTTCATCATACAGATTCACCTGCAGTCCCATTATAACTCACATTACACAACATCAGACGTGACTTTTCATCATACAGATTCACCTGCAGTCCCATCATAACTCACATTACACAACATCAGACGTGACTTTTCATCATACAGATTCACCTGTAGTCCCATCATAACTCACATTACACAACATCAGACGTGACTTTTCATCATACAGATTCACCTGCAGTCCCATCATAACACACATTACACAACATCAGACGTGACTTTTCATCGTACAGATTCACCTGCAGTCCCATTATAGCGGAATGACTCAGAAAAGTAATACATTATCTGACTGTAATATAATAATGTCTTATTAACACAACCATCATCATTCTTCTGTGATCTGAACGACACCATCTCCCAAACGGCACCCTGATCCCCATACAGGTGTCACGTTCTGACCTCTATTTCCTTTGTTTTTGTATTTATTTAGTATGGTCAGGGCGTGAGTTGGGTGGGCAGTCTATGTTTGTTTTTCTATGTTTTGGTCTAGTTCTATGTTCGGCCTGATATGGTTCTCAATCAGAGGCAGGTGTTCGTCATTGTCTCTGATTGGGAACCATATTTAGGTAGCCTGGGTTTCACTGTGTGTTTGTGGGTGATTGTTCCTGTCTTTGTGTTTACACCAGATTGGGCTGTTTTGAGTTCTCACGTTTCTTGTTTTCGTTAGTTTGTTCATGTATAGTGTCTTCATTAAACTACAATGAACAACCACCACGCTGCGTTTTGGTCCGCTTCTTCTCCTCCTATAGACGAACACCGTTACAGAATCACCCACCACAACAGGACCAAGCGGTGTGGTAATGGGCAAAGGAGAAAGCAGCAGCAGCAGCAGGAGCAGCGCGAGGAGGATTGGACATGGGAGGACGAACTAGACGGTAAAGGACCTTGGGCTCAGCCAGGAGAGTATCGCCGCCCCAAGGAAGAACGGGAGGCGGCGAAAGCGGAGAGGCGCTGGTATGAGGAGGCAGCGCGGCGTCGTGGATGGAAGCCCGGGAGTCAGCCCCAAAAATTTCTTGGGGGGGGGCTAACAGGGAGTATGGCTACGCCAGGTAGGAGACCTGAGCCAACTTCCTGTGGTTACCGGGGGGCTAGAGAGACCGGGCAGGCACCGTGTTATGCTGTGGAGCGCACGGTGTCCCCAGTGCGGGTGCACAGCCCGGTGCGGTACATTCCAGCTCCGCGTATCGGCCGGGCTAGAGTGGGCATCGAGCCAAGTGCCATGAAGCCGGCTCTACGCATCTGGTCTCCAGTGCGTCTCCTTGGGCCGGCTTACATGGCACCAGCCTTGCGCACGGTGTCCCCGGTTCGCCTGCATAGCCCAGTGCGGGCTATTCCACCTCGCCGCACTGGCAGGGCGACCGGGACCATTCAACCGGGTAAGGTTGGGCAGGCTCGGTGCTCAAGAGCTCCAGTGCGCCTGCACGGCCCGGTCTATCCGTCACCACCTCCACACCCCAGCCCTCCGGTGGCAGCTCCCCGTACCAGGCTGTCTCTCCGGCCCATCCGTCCAGAGCCTTCCTCCTCTCCAGCGCTGCCGGAGCCTCCCGTCTGTCCGGCGCCTCTGCCGGAGCCTCCCGTCTGTCCGGCGCCTCTGCCGGAGCCTCCCGCCTGTCCGGCGCCTCTGCCGGAGCCTCCCGCCTGTCCGGCGCCTCTGCCGGAGCCTCCCGCCTGTCCGGCGCCTCTGCCGGAGCCTCCCGCCTGTCCGGCGCCTCTGCCGGAGCCTCCCGCCTGTCCGGCGCCTCTGCCGGAGCTTCCCGTCTGCCCGGCGCCTCTGCCAGAGCTTCGCGTCTGCCCGGCGCCATCGGAGCTTCCCGTCTGCCCAGCGCCGCCAGCGCCGCCCGTCTGCCCAGCGCCGCCCGTCTGCCCAGCGCCGCCAGTGCCGCCCGTCTGCCCAGCGCCGCCAGTGCCGCCCGTCTGCCAGGAGCCGCCAATGCCGCCCGTCAGCCAGGGGCCGCCAGTGCCGCCAGTCAGCCAGGGGCCGCCAGTGCCGCCAGTCAACCAGGGGCCGCCAGTGCCGCCAGTCAGCCCAGCGCCAGCGCCGCCAGTCAACCAGGGGCCGCCAGTGCCGCCAGTCAGCCAGGGGCCGCCAGTCAGCCAGGGGCCGCTAGAGCCCCTCCGCCCGGAGCAGCTGTCCCTCTGTCCCGAGCAGCTGTCCCTCTGTCCCGAGCAGCTGTCCCTCTGTCCCGAGCAGCTGTCCCTCTGTCCCGAGCAGCTGTCCCTCTGTCCCGAGCAGCTGTCCCTCTGTCCCGAGAAGCTGCCCCTCTGTCCCAAGCAGCCCCTCTGTCCAGTGGGGTCATTGAGAGGGGTGGGCATGGTGAGTAAGCCACGGAGGCGGACAATAAGGCGGACTGAGACAATGGCGAAGTGGGGTCCGCGTCCCGCGCCAGAGCCGCCACCGCGGACAGACGCCCACCCAGACCCTCCCCTATAGGTCAAGGTTTTGCGGCCGGAGTCCGCACCTTTGGGGGGGGGTACTGTCACGTTCTGACCTCTATTTCCTTTGTTTTTGTATTTATTTAGTATGGTCAGGGCGTGAGTTGGGTGGGCAGTCTATGTTTGTTTTTCTATGTTTTGGTCTAGTTCTATGTTCGGCCTGATATGGTTCTCAATCAGAGGCAGGTGTTCGTCATTGTCTCTGATTGGGAACCATATTTAGGTAGCCTGGGTTTCACTGTGTGTTTGTGGGTGATTGTTCCTGTCTTTGTGTTTACACCAGATTGGGCTGTTTTGAGTTCTCACGTTTCTTGTTTTCGTTAGTTTGTTCATGTATAGTGTCTTCATTAAACTACAATGAACAACCACCACGCTGCGTTTTGGTCCGCCTCTACTCCACAACAAGAGAACCGTTACAACAGGGCACTCATTTGGCTAGTGCACTACTTTTCAACGTGGCCCATTAATGGCTTTGGTCCAAGAATAGTGCACTTTAAAAAAGGGTAAAGGATGCCGTTTGGAAGGTTCCACTATGACATCATAATGTCTTAACGATTCTGATCATTCTCTAAAGAACTAAACAGAACAATTGGGTGTGAGTCCCAAATCACACCCTAATCCCTTTATAGTGCACTGCACAGCCCATAAGGCGCTGGTCAAGATAAGTGTGATTTAGAGAACAGGGTGTCATGTCGCACACAACAGAGAGTAATGAGGCAGTACAATTTCATTGGATTTTTCATTTAACAAAAAATGAATTTGTCTTCATTACAATGACTTGGGGATAATTCTACAATTAATTGATATCCGCACTGAGTGTACTGCAGGTATTCACACATACGCTCTAGCGGTGCACACACACACACACACGTCTGTCTGTCTGTCTGTCTGTCTGTCTGTCTGTCTGTCATAGGGCGGCACACAATTGGCCCAGTGTCGTCCGGGTTCGGCCAGTTTAGGCCGTCATTGTAAATAACAATTTGTTCTTAACTGACTTTCCTAGTTTAAATTAATAAAAGCATGTCTGTCTGTCCCTTAGTGACAGACATCTCTCCCTAAACATTATGTCTCCAAACTCTCTCTACACTCCAACACACATTATATCTCATAGTTTCCAGTCTCCAGACTCAATCTCTCTCTCTACACTCCAACACACATTATATCTCAAGTCTCCAGACTCAATCTCTCTCTCTATGCTCAAACACACACACACACACACACACACACACACACACACACACACACACACACACACACACACACACAGAAATTCACACACATGAACACACACACACGCAGACGCCAGGGATATATAGCAAGATCAATATAAACCGGAGTCTGATTTGAGTTCAGATGGAGTACTGTATCTCTTCCACTTCATCTCCCTCTCCACACAAACACAATGTAGGCTTTCTCTACAGGCAACACTGTGCCCATCCTGAAGTACTGAAGAGGTTTCCCTGTCAGATAATGAACACCTGATAGCTTCAATCTTTTACCTCTTTATAGCTGTTCTGAGATAGATCCAACATGAGACTGTAAGATAGTTGAATATCAGATTGAAAGTAAATATACTGTAGAAAATGGATATGTACTGTATAGAGAAGAGAAGGGGATGAGAGGAGGAGGAGGAGGAGAGGAGAGGAAGAGGAGGAGGAGGAGAGGAGGAGGGGAAGAGGAGGAGGGGAGAGGAGAGGAGGAGAGGAGGGGAAGAGAGGAGGAGAGGAGGAGGAGAGGAAGGGAAGAGAGGAGGAGTAGAGGAGGTATAGGAGTAGGAGAGAGGGAGGAGAGGAGGAGATCGAAGGAGAGGAGAGAAAGAGAGGAGGAGAGGAAGAGATAGGAGAGGAGGAGAAAGGAGGAGAGGAGGAGAAGAGGAGATAGGAATAGAGGAGGAGATAGGAGGAGCGGAAGAGAGGAATCAACACGGTTGGTAAGAAGGATTTCAGAAACTGGGATACGAGTTGCATCGTTGATGTCATGCACACAACTAGCCGCCCTTGGGGATTCCCTGCTTTCAAATCCTCCAAAAAGCCAGCCATGAATTTCCATTCATATCGTCATATCCTCATATAAAAAGGCCTATTTCCATGAAGCCTGTCTGTCAGACTGGGCCCAGCAGAGCAGAGCAGGGACAATCTCCTAAAGCCAGGCCTACTATTCAAACACACACATAGGCAGAAGTACATGCATGCAAAAAAACAAAAAAACAACACCAAGACAATTTCACTGACTCCATGTCCACAGCCACTTTGAGAGGGGAGGCGACACGGACTCACGCCTGGTGCCCAAATGAATGACGTATGTCGCACAGCTAAAGTCGAGTGGAGACGAACGGATTGGGTTCATTCAATTCTGTCAGTCGTCCTGATGAGTCCTTCCCAGCAAGCTAGTTTATGGATAGTAACTTATCTGCCGAAGTGGGGACTTGGGAGCGTGGTCAGAATAATTCTGTTTTCATTTGAGAACATTTTGTATTCTATTTATTCAAAAGTGTAGACGTTAACACCATAGTAGGGTGACAGTAGATGGGTAGTAGGGTGACAGTAGATGGGTAGTAGGGTGACAGTAGATGGGTAGTTGGGTGACAGTAGATGGGTAGTAGGGTGACAGTAGATGGGTAGTAGGGTGACAGTAGATGGGTAGTAGGGTGACAGTAGATGGGTAGTTGGGTGACAGTAGATGGGTAGTAGGGTGACAGTAGATGGGTAGTAGGGTGACAGTAGATGGGTAGTAGGGTGACAGTAGATGGGTAGTAGGGTGACAGTAGATGGGTAGTTGGGTGACAGTAGATGGGTAGTAGGGTGACAGTAGATGGGTAGTTTGGGTGACAGTAGATGGGTAGTAGGGTGACAGTAGATGGGTAGTAGGGTGACAGTAGATGGGTAGTTTGGGTGACAGTAGATGGGTAGTAGGGTGACAGTAGATGGGTAGTTTGGGTGACAGTAGATGGGTAGTTTGGGTGACAGTAGATGGGTTGTAGGGTGACAGTAGATGGGTAGTTTGGGTGACAGTAGATGGGTAGTAGGGTGACAGTTAGTTTGTAGTAGGGTGACAGTAGATGGGTAGTAGGGTGACAGTTAGTTTGTAGTAGGGTGACAGTAGATGGGTAGTAGGATGACAGAAGATGGGTAGTAGGGTGACAGTAGATGGGTAGTAGGGTGACAGTAGATGGGTAGTTGGGTGACAGTAGATGGGTAGTAGGGTGACAGTTAGTTTGTAGTAGGGTGACAGTAGATGGGTAGTAGGGTGACAGTTAGTTTGTAGTAGGGTGACAGTAGATGGGTAGTAGGGTGACAGAAGATGGGTAGTAGGGTGACAGTTAGTTTGTAGTAGGGTGACAGTAGATGGGTAGTAGGGTGACAGTTAGTTTGTAGTAGGGTGACAGTAGATGGGTAGTAGGGTGACAGTTAGTTTGTAGTAGGGTGACAGTAGATGGGTAGTAGGGTGACAGTAGATGGGTAGTAGGGTGACAGTAGATGGGTAGTAGGGTGACAGTAGATGGGTAGTAGGGTGACAGTAGATGGGTAGTTTGGGTGACAGTAGATGGGTAGTAGGGTGACAGTTAGTTTGTAGTAGGGTGACAGTAGATGGGTAGTTGGGGGACAGTAGATGGGTAGTAGGGTGACAGTAGATGGGTAGTAGGGTGACAGTAGATGGGTAGTAGGGTGACAGTAGATGGGTAGTTTGGGTGACAGTAGATGGGTAGTTGGGTGACAGTAGATGGGTAGTAGGGTGACAGTAGATGGGTAGTTTGGGTGACAGTAGATGGGTAGTAGGGTGACAGTAGATGGGTAGTAGGGTGACAGTAGATGGGTAGTTTGGGTGACAGTAGATGGGTAGTAGGGTGACAGTAGATGGGTAGTTTGGGTGACAGTAGATGGGTAGTTTGGGTGACAGTAGATGGGTTGTAGGGTGACAGTAGATGGGTAGTTTGGGTGACAGTAGATGGGTAGTAGGGTGACAGTTAGTTTGTAGTAGGGTGACAGTAGATGGGTAGTTGGGTGACAGTAGATGGGTAGTAGGGTGACAGTAGATGGGTAGTTGGGTGACAGTAGATGGGTAGTAGGGTGACAGTTAGTTTGTAGTAGGGTGACAGTAGATGGGTAGTAGGGTGACAGTTAGTTTGTAGTAGGGTGACAGTAGATGGGTAGTAGGGTGACAGTAGATGGGTAGTAGGGTGACAGTTAGTTTGTAGTAGGGTGACAGTAGATGGGTAGTAGGGTGACAGTAGATGGGTAGTAGGGTGACAGTAGATGGGTAGTAGGGTGACAGTTAGTTTGTAATAGTACATTCCAAGACCTCAAAGAGGAGCATCATATGTGTTACTCCAGCAGACACTTCAAGGTGCTGCCACAGGTGATTCGTTGTTTTGAAGGTGGTTCAGAGGTTGAGATGGATGTAGAATGATACAGTGCCAGATATATCCTCATGAAGACACACTGAAAGTCCTCAAGGAGCACTACATCATCGTGAAAAGCATCATCTCTTCTCCGAGGCTACTTGGGCTGCGTTCAGGTCATAAAAACTCAATAGAACATTCAATTGAATGGCGCTGTACTGAACAACCAGTTGAACAACGGGAAGGGATTTTATTTATTTAACCTTTATTTAACTAGGCAAGTCAGTTAAGAAAAAAATCTTATTTACAATGACGGCCTCCAACGGCCAAACCCTCCACTAACTCGGACGATGTTTGGCCAAACCCTTCACTAACCCGGACGATACTGGGCCAAACCCTCCCCTAACCCGGACGATGCTGGGCCAAACCCTTCACTAACCCGGACGATACTGGGCCAATTGTTCTCCCCCCTATGAGACTCCTGATCATGGCCAGTTGTGATACGGGATGGGATTGACCCCGGGTCTGTAGTGACACCTATAGCACTGAGATGGAGTGCCTTAGACCGCTGAGCCACTCAGGAGGCAATTGGGGATTGGATTGTGGGTCGGGGAACGCTGTCAGCATGGCCCTTTAAATACGTCACTCATTGCTTCAAGCCACACCCACTGAATGGAGCAAACGTCTGTCCGAGAACGTACAAGAACTTTTAGGTAAAACGTGCTGTTCAGTACAAACCGTTACTCAACGTAGCAAACGTTCAAGCTAACTGAACGCACCCCTGAGTAGCTACAGGTGCCAGGAGATTAGCTGCAGCTGAGGCTCTTTGCATATCTAATGCAATCAGACACCTGATTGGTTTGTTCTTGACCTTGGAGCGCTCCAAGACAGAACACTCAGGCTGCGTTCTGGAAGGTTCAAATGAATGGAAACTACCAGCTGAAAGACGTGGAAGGGTTCGGTTGTGGGTTGGGGAACGCTGTCAACATGGTCGCTGCTCTTTATATACACGTCACTCATTGCTTCAAACCCACACCTCGCCGTTCATTCAAGCAAACCGAACGCAACTTCAGACATCTATCAAATAATAATCTCTCTCTGTCCCTCCCTGCTCTAGCCATACGACAACATACTGTACATCTCTCTCTCTCTCTCTCTCTCTCTCTCTCTCTCTTTTAAAAAAAAAATCTATCTCTCTCTATCTCTTTCTCTCTCTCCTTGTCTCTCTCCCTTTCTCTTTCTCTCTCTGTCTCTCTCTCTCTCTCTCTTTCTCTTTCTCTTTCTCATTGTCTCTCTCATATTTTTCTCTTTCTTACACGACTGTCAGTTTGTATCAACTCAAAATTCATCCACTTACTATTTGGTTTTCATTCAAACTCTCTATCCTCCACATAACAGTTTGTACACAAATAGCCAGTTAGAAGAATGATTGGCCATCAGGAGGCAAGGCCAGAAGCAATCTTAGGTGTTTTACCATCGCTCTCTTTCACTATTTATTTGTCCTTTTCTCAACCATCCTCTCTGTTTCTCTCAGTGCCCCTACTTATCTCTCTCTCCATAACTCCATATCTGTCCTCTCTCTCTCTCTCTCTCTCTCTCTCTCTCTCTCTCTCTCTCTCTCTCTCTCTCTCTCTCTCTCTCTCTCTCTCTCTCTCTCTCTCTCTCTCTCTCTCTCTCTCTCTCTCTCTCTCTCTCTCTCTCTCTCTCTCTCTCTCTCTCTCTCTATATATATATATATAGATCAAATGCATGGTCATAATGCTATAGTTTAACTAAAGGAAGAGAAGAGGGAGGGATAGCGTGAGGAAAGGAGAGAGGGAGAGAGAGAAGAGGGAGGGAATGAGGGAGGAAAGGAAAGAGGGAGGGAGGGAGGGAGGGAGGGAGGGAGGGAGGGAGGGAGGGAGGGAGGGAGGGAGGGAGGGAGGGAAGGAAGGAAGGAAGGAATGAAGGAAGGAGGAAAGGAGAGAAAGAGGAATAGAGGGAAGAAAATGAGAGAAAGAGGAATAGAGGGAAGAAAAGGAGACAGAGAGAGAACAGGGGTTCCATTCAGAGTGAAGTTAGAGTTCAGTTTCTAGTGAGGCCACCACACTCTTATATACTTGAGTAAAGACATCAATGTATGCATGAACACACACACACACCCACAAAGGCACACACGCACACGCACACGCACACGCACACACACACGCACACACACACTTAATGGCTGTGTGGTCTCTTTTTCTTGTTCACACATGTACATATGAACACACGTACAGACACACACATACAGACACACACATACAGACACACACATACAGACACAATCATACAGACACACAGGTACAGACACACAGATACAGACACACACGTACAGACACACACATACAGACACACACATACAGACACACACATACAGACACACAGGTACAGACACACAGGTACAGACACACACGTACAGACACACACATACAGACACACAGGTACAGACACACAGGTACAGACACACACGTACAGACACACACATACAGACACACAGGTACAGACACACAGGTACAGACACACACGTACAGACACACACATACAGACAGGCAGGTACAGACACACAGATACAGACACACACGTACAGACACACACATACAGACACACACATACAGACACACACATACAGACACACACATACAGACACACAGGTACAGACACACAGGTACAGACACACACGTACAGACACACACATACAGACACACAGGTACAGACACACAGGTACAGACACACACGTACAGACACACACATACAGACACACAGGTACAGACACACAGGTACAGACACACACGTACAGACACACACATACAGACAGGCAGGTACAGACACACAGATACAGACACACACGTACAGACACACACATACAGACACACACGTACAGACACACACATACAGACACACACGTACAGACACACACATACAGACACACACATACAGACACACACATACAGACACACAGGTACAGACACACACATACAGACACAATCATACAGACAGGCAGGTACAGACACACACATACAGACACACACATACAGACAGGCAGGTACAGACACACACATACAGACACAATCATACAGACAGGCAGGTACAGACACACACATACAGACACAATCATACAGACAGGCAGGTACAGACACACACATACAGACACACAGGTACAGACACACACATACAGACACACAGGTACAGACACACACATACAGACACAATCATACAGACAGGCAGGTACAGACACACACATACAGACACACACATACAGACAGGCAGGTACAGACACACACATACAGACACAATCATACAGACAGGCAGGTACAGACACACACATACAGACACAATCATACAGACAGGCAGGTACAGACACACACATACAGACACACAGGTACAGACACACACATACAGACAGGCAGGTACAGACACACACATACAGACACACACATACAGACACACACATACAGACACACACATACAGACACAATCATACAGACAGGCAGGTACAGACACACACATACAGACACAATCATACAGACAGGCAGGTACAGACACACACATACAGACACAATCATACAGACAGGCAGGTACAGACACACACATACAGACACACAGGTACAGACACACAGGTACAGACACACACGTACAGACACACATATACAGACACACACGTACAGACACACACATACAGACACACACGTACAGACACACATATACAGACACACACATACAGACACACACGTACAGACACACATATACAGACACACACGTACAGACACACACATACAGACACACACGTACAGACACACACATACAGACAGGCAGGTACAGACACACACATACAGACACAATCATACAGACAGGCAGGTACAGACACACACATACAGACACAATCATACAGACATGCAGGTACAGACACACACATACAGACACAATCATACAGACAGGCAGGTACAGACACACACATACAGACAGGCAGGTACAGACACACACATACAGACAGGCAGGTACAGACACACACATACAGACAGGCAGGTACAGACACACACATACAGACACACACGTACAGACACACACATACAGACAGGCAGGTACAGACACACACATACAGACACACACGTACAGACACACACATACAGACAGGCAGGTACAGACACACACATACAGACAGGCAGGTACAGACACACACATACAGACAGGCAGGTACAGACACACACATACAGACAGGCAGGTACAGACACACACATACAGACACACACGTACAGACACACACATACAGACAGGCAGGTACAGACACACACATACAGACACACACGTACAGACACACACATACAGACAGGCAGGTACAGACACACAGATACAGACACACACATACAGACAGGCAGGTACAGACACACAGATACAGACACACACGTACAGACACACACATACAGACACAATCATACAGACACACGTACAGACACACACATACAGACACAATCATACAGACACACGTACAGACACACACGTACAGACACACACGTACAGACACACATACAGACACACAGGTACAGACACACACATACAGACAGGCAGGTACAGACACACACGTACAGACACACACGTACAGACACACACATACAGACAGGCAGGTACAGACACACACATACAGACACACAGATACAGCCACACACATACAGACAGGCAGGTACAGACAGGCAGGTACAGACACACAGATACAGACAGGCAGGTACAGACACACAGATACAGACACACACATACAGACAGGCAGGTACAGACACACAGATACAGACACACACGTACAGACACACAGGTACAGACACACACATACAGACACACATATACAGACACACAGGTACAGACACACACATACAGACACACATATACAGACACACAGGTACAGACACACACATACAGACACACATATACAGACACACATGCACATATGAAAACACATGCCCGGCTCGAACGCCCACACACACACATCTCACTTGACTTTTATATGAAAGTAGAATACCTTTCCCCTATTCCAGCAGATCTTATTACCCTCTCAATGCCACTCAGGCTTGAAACACCTCTTTTATGTTCTTATTTTCCTCTCTTTCTCTCTCTTTTCTGCTTCAGTCTATCAGTTGTGAGCTGTATGTGACTGCAAATTCAACATGAAATGAGCTGGAATGAAAGTGGTTTCTGGTCGTGTAACTCTGTGAAGGCGGAGATTCAACCACTGAGACCAGAGTGAATATGTCTCTGTTTCTCTTTATCCAGGCCGTCACGCTGTTGGCTTGTCTGTGCATTGTCCCATTCACACACAGATACAGGAGAAAGTGCTTTAGTAACAGGGATGTCTACGGAAAGGAGGGAACATAATGAGGACCTAAACAGAGGACTGAAGAGGAATAGAGCCATCTATATAGAGAGTTAGACCAGACCAGAGCCATCTATATAGAGAGTTAGACCAGACCAGAGCCATCTATATAGAGAGTTAGACAAGAGCCATCTATATATAGAGTTAGACCAGACCAGAGCCATCTACATAGAGAGTTAGACCAGACCAGACACATCTATATAGAGAGTTAGACCAGACCAGAGCCATCTATATAGAGAGTTAGACCAGACCCATCTATATTGAGAGTTAGACCAGAGCCATCTACATAGAGAGTTAGACCAGACCAGAGCCATCTATATCTAGAGTTAGACCAGACCAGAGCCATCTATATAGAGACTTAGACCAGACCAGAGCCATCTATATAGAGAGTCAGATCAGAGCCCTCTATATATAGTTACACCAGACCAGAGCCATCTATATAGAGAGTTAGACCAGACCAGAGCCATCTATATAGAGAGTTAGACCAGACCAGAGCCATCTATATAGAGAGTTAGACCAGAGCCATCTATATATAGAGTTAGACCAGACCAGACCCATCTACATAGAGAGTTAGACCAGACCAGAGCCATCTATATAGAGAGTTAGACCAGAGCCATCTATGTAGAGAGTTAGACCAGAGCCATCTATATAGAGAGTTAGACCAGACCAGAGCCATCTATAAAGAGAGTTAGACCAGACCAGAGCCATCTACATAGAGAGTTAGACCAGACCAGAGCCATCTATATAGAGAGTTAGACCAGAGCCATCTATATAGAGAGTTAGACCAGAGCCATCTATATAGAGAGTTATACCAGAGCCATCTATATAGAGAGTTAGACCAGAGCCATCTATATAGAGAGTTAGACCAGACCAGAGCCATCTATATAGAGAGTTAGACCAGACCAGAGCCATCTACATAGAGAGTTAGACCAGACCAGAGCCATCTATATAGAGAGTTAGACCAGACCAGAGCCATCTACATAGAGAGTTAGACCAGACCAGACACATCTATATAGAGAGTTAGACCAGACCAGAGCCATCTATATAGAGAGTTAGACCAGACCCATCTATATTGAGAGTTAGACCAGAGCCATCTACATAGAGAGTTAGACCAGACCAGAGCCATCTATATCTAGAGTTAGACCAGACCAGAGCCATCTATATAGAGACTTAGACCAGACCAGAGCCATCTATATAGAGAGTCAGATCAGAGCCCTCTATATATAGTTACACCAGACCAGAGCCATCTATATAGAGAGTTAGACCAGACCAGAGCCATCTATATAGAGAGTTAGACCAGACCAGAGCCATCTATATAGAGAGTTAGACCAGAGCCATCTATATATAGAGTTAGACCAGACCAGAGCCATCTACATAGAGAGTTAGACCAGACCAGACACATCTATATAGAGAGTTAGACCAGACCAGAGCCATCTATATAGAGAGTTAGACCAGACCCATCTATATTGAGAGTTAGACCAGAGCCATCTACATAGAGAGTTAGACCAGACCAGAGCCATCTATATCTAGAGTTAGACCAGACCAGAGCCATCTATATAGAGACTTAGACCAGACCAGAGCCATCTATATAGAGAGTCAGATCAGAGCCCTCTATATATAGTTACACCAGACCAGAGCCATCTATATAGAGAGTTAGACCAGACCAGAGCCATCTATATAGAGAGTTAGACCAGACCAGAGCCATCTATATAGAGAGTTAGACCAGAGCCATCTATATATAGAGTTAGACCAGACCAGACCCATCTACATAGAGAGTTAGACCAGACCAGAGCCATCTATATAGAGAGTTAGACCAGAGCCATCTATGTAGAGAGTTAGACCAGAGCCATCTATATAGAGAGTTAGACCAGACCAGAGCCATCTATAAAGAGAGTTAGACCAGACCAGAGCCATCTACATAGAGAATTAGACCAGACCAGAGCCATCTATATAGAGAGTTAGACCAGAGCCATCTATATAGAGAGTTAGACCAGAGCCATCTATATAGAGAGTTATACCAGAGCCATCTATATAGAGAGTTAGACCAGAGCCATCTATATAGAGAGTTAGACCAGACCAGAGCCATCTATATAGAGAGTTAGACCAGACCAGAGCCATCTACATAGAGAGTTAGACCAGACCAGAGCCATCTATATAGAGAGTTAGACCAGAGCCATCTATGTAGAGAGTTAGACCAGAGCCATCTATATAGAGAGTTAGACCAGACCAGAGCCATCTATAAAGAGAGTTAGACCAGACCAGAGCCATCTACATAGAGAGTTAGACCAGACCAGAGCCATCTATATAGAGAGTTAGACCAGAGCCATCTATATAGAGAGTTAGACCAGAGCCATCTATATAGAGAGTTATACCAGAGCCATCTATCTAGAGAGTTAGACCATACCAGAGCCATCTATATAGAGAGTTAGACCAGAGCCATCTACATAGAGAGTTAGACCAGAGCCATCTACATAGAGAGTTAGACCAGAGCCATCTATATATAGAGTTATACCAGACCAGAGCCATCTATATAGAGAGTTAGACTAGACCAGAGCTACCTATATAGAGAGTTAGACCAGACCAGAGCCATCTATATAGAGAGTTAGACTAGACCAGAGCTACCTATATAGAGAGTTAGATCAGACCAGAGCCATCTATTTAGAAAGTTAGACCAGACCAGAGCCATCTATTTAGAGAGTTAGA
>NW_023493658.1:2626218-2636218 GCF_013265735.2 Oncorhynchus mykiss
CGGGTACTCGTGTTAGTCAACACCACCGTCCGAAAAGGTGCATGACCTTGGTCAGACCCGGGTACTCGTGTTAGTCAACACCATAACCAACGCCCACTTTGTCAGCTCAGTGGGAAAACACAGGTAGAAGGTGAAGAGATGACCTGGAATCACGTTGACTCTCCTCTGGGAACCCCTAAATTCCACCACTATAGGTCATTTGAAGGTGACATGGAACAGGGTTTTAGATCTGGTAGCCCACTTGGGATGAGAGTTAGAGTTGATTGTATTCAGGAGGGTGGGAGTTAGCCATGTGTGCGTGTGTGTGTGTGTGTGTGTGTGTGTGTGTGTGTGTGTGTGTGTGTGTGTGTGTGTGTGTGTGTAGGGAGTCCCATTATGTGGGTCAGTGAGGTGTTCCGGGGGCTTGCCAAGGTCTGGAGGGGAAACAGGTGGTGTAGTCACACACACACACACACAAACACACACACACACACACACACACACACACACACACACACACACATGCACACACACACACACACACTAACACACACAAACACACTAACACACCAACACACACAGGTGGTGTAGTCTGCCATCTGCACAGCCTCTAAATCAGGACAGTGTCAGGGTGGCACATAAGGTTCAGATAAAAGCCAGCTGGTCCTGAAGACCTGGAGACCTGGAGACATGATCATATTGTTAACCCATAACATCCTGACCTGGAGACCTGGAGACCTGGTCATATTGTTAACCCATAACATCCTGACCCCTACTCTCTCTTTCCCTCTCTCTTCAATCCTCTCCATACCCCTACTCTGTCTCTACATCTCTCTCTTCCAGTGATTGGTAAGTGAATGTATTAATGCTCATTTAAATAATATTAATGCATGTTTTCCCATTTGAAATGTCCTAATATAATATACAGTTGAAGACGGAAGTTTACATACACCTTAGCCACGAACATTTAAACACAGTTTTTCACAATTACGGACAATTAATCCTAATAAAAATTCCCTGTTAGGATCACCACTTTATTTGAAGAAGAATGTGAAATGTCAGAATAATAGTAGAGAGAATGATTTATTTCAGCTTGTATTTCTTTCATCACATTCCCAGTGGGTCAGAAGTTTACATACACTCAATTAGTATTTGGTAGCATTGCCTTTAAATTGTTTAACTTGGGTCAAACGTTTAGGGTAGTCTTCCACAAGCTTCCCACAATACATCGGGTGAATTTTGGCCCATTCCTCCTGACAGAGCTGGTGTAATTTAATCAGGTTTGTAAGCCTCCTTGCTCGCACAAACTTTTTCAGTTCTGCCCACACATGTTCTATATGATTGAGGTCAGGGCTTTGTGTTTGCCACTCCAATACCTTGACTTTGTTGTCCTTAAGCCATTTTGCCACAACTTTGGAAGTATGCTTGGGGTCATTGTCCATTTGGAAGACCCATTTGCAACCAAGCTTTAACTTCCTGACTGATGTCTTGAGATGTTGCTTCAACAAATCCACATAATTTCCCCCCCCCATGATGCCATCTATTTTGTGAAGTGCATAAATCCCTCCTGCAGCAAAGCACCCCCATAACATTATGCTGCCACCCTCTGTGCTTCACGGTTGGGATGATGTTCTTCGGCTTGCAAGCCTCCCTCTTTTTCCTCCAAACATAACGATGGTCATTATGGCCAAACAGTTCTACTTTTATTTCATCAGACCAGAGGACATTTCTCAAAAAAGTATGATCTTTGTCCCCATGTGCAGTTGCAAACCCTAGTCTGGCTTTTTTTATGGCGGTTTTGGAGCAGTGGCTTCTTCCTTGCTGAGAGGCCTTTCAGGTTATGTCGATATAGGACTCGTTTTACTGTGAATATAGATACTTTGTACCTGTTTCCTCCAGCATCTTCACAAGGTCCTTTGCTGTTGTTCTGAGACTGATTTGCACTTTTCACACCAAAGTAAGTTCATCTCTATTAGAACGAACGCGTCTCCTTCCAGAGCGGTATGACGGATGCATGGTCCCATGGTGTTTATACTTTTGTACTATTGTTTGTAAAGATGAACGTGGTACTTTCAGGTGTTTGGAAATTGCTCCCAAGGATGAACCAGACTTGTGGCAGTCTACACATTTTTTTATGAGGTCTTGGCTGATTTCTTTTGATTTTCCCTTGATGTCAAGCAAAGAGGCACAGAGTTTGAAGGTAGGCCTTGAAATACATCCACAGGTACACCTCCAATTGACTCAAATGTGTCAAATAGCCTATCAGACGCTTCTAAAGCCATGACATCATTTTCTGGAATTTTCCAAGCTGTTTAAAGGCAGAGTCAACTTAGTGTATTCCAAATTCAACAGTATGTAAAATACTATTAGAATTTCATATTATAATGTATGTAGATTCCTATTAGACTGTCATATTATAATGTATCAGATTCCTATTAGAATGTCATATTATAATACAGTATATGTAGAGTCCTATTAGAATGTCATATTAAAATAAATGTAGAGTCCTATTAGAATGTCATATTATAATACAGTATATGTAGAGTCCTATTAGAATGTCATATTAAAATAAATGTAGAGTCCTATTAGAATGTCATATTAAAATATTTGTGGAGTCCCATTAGAATGTGATATGTATAATATTTTTTCTCCTCTCTCAAATGTAAAAAAACTTGTTGTTAAAACGTAGATTCAGAAAAGCAAACTGAGGCACAAACACAATGGATATTGTCACCGCATGACTGTGTTTCCATTAGTGTTTCACAATGATGTCACTATGGTTTCAGAGCAGGGTTCTCTCTCTGGTCCTGGAGAGATGATGCCACTATGGTTTCAGAGCAGGGTTCTCTCTGGTCCTGGAGAGATGATGTCACTATGGATTCAGAGCAGGGTTCTCTCTGGTCCTGGAGAGATGATGTCACTATGGTTTCAGAGCAGGGTTCTCTCTGGTCCTGGAGAGATGATGTCACTATGGATTCAGAGTAGGGTTCTCTCTGGTCCTGGAGAGATGATGTCACTATGGATTCAGAGCAGGGTTCTCTCTCTGGTCCTGGAGAGATGATGTCACTATGGTTTCAGAGCAGGGTTCTCTCTGGTCCTGGAGAGATGATGTCACTATGGATTCAGAGCAGGGTTCTCTCTGGTCCTGGAGAGATGATGTCACTATGGTTTCAGAGCAGGGTTCTCTCTGGTCCTGGGGAGGTCCTGGCTGAGCATGCTTTTGTTCCATCCCCTAACTTATTTATCTGTTCATGCACGTACAGCTTTGGAGTAGCAACCACAGAATATGTTTGTTTCTAAGCTTCCCTTAGTAGGCACAAGTAAACCACACACACACACACACACACACACACACACACACACACACACACACCACCACCACCAGTGGCCAGTATCCAACCAGTTGTCTGTGGAGGTTTTAATGGATCTTCTTACTCTGATCTGACTGGAACGTTAATTGAAGGAAGACGGTAAGGAACTGGACCGAAAAATTACTTCCTCTTGCGAGCCACACACTTACGTACACACACAGAAACACACACAGAAACACACACACACACACACACACACACACACACACACACCACATTCAGTCGGAAGATAACCCCTCCACCAGTGACCCTCTACCTGATCTCAACTCTCTGCAGTGTGAAATGACTGATTGCTTTCAGACGTCTGCATTCCAAATGGCATCCTATTCACTATGGCATTACTTTGGTCACAGCCTTTAGGGGTTATTTAAGGCAGGACTCCAGGTGTGTCCTAAATAGCATCCTGCCTTATAAAACGTATTAAGGCTAGGGGGCAGTACTTTGATGTCCGGATGTAAAGTGTGCCCAAAGTAAACTGCCTGTTACTCAGGCCCAGAAGCTAGGATACGCATATTATTAGTATATCTGGATAGAAAACTCTCTGAAGTTTCTAAAACTGTTAGAATAATGTATGTGAGTATAGTATAACTGATTTGGCAGGCGAAAACCTGAGGACAAACCATCCAGTGGGATAAAAAATTGAGGTCATAGGATTTCCCCAAAATTTTCTATGGGAAACCCTATTTATGATGAACCTGGTTGCAGTTCCTATGACTTCCACTAGATGGCAACAGTCTTTAGAAATTGTTCAATGTTTTTCCTTTGAGAAATGAAGAAGTAGGGATGTTCATTCAATGTGTCACTCTGAAGGTCCCTGCTATTTTGCTTGAGCAGGAACGTGCTCTGTCTTTCTTCGGCATTGGAAACAGATTATCCCGTCTTACATTTTAGCGATTATTTACATTTTAGGATACCTGAGGTTGGATTAGGAACGTTGTTTGAAATGTTTGGACCAAGTTTACAGGTAACTTATTAGATACTTTGTAGTCATTTTGTGCGAGTTGGAATCGGTGTATTTCTGTATCAAACGTGCCACATTAAGGCACATTTTGGGGATATAAAGAAGGAATTTAACGAACAAAACAACCATTCACTGAGACATTTGGGATTGAAAAAAGAAAAAGATTTTCAAAGGTCATTATTCGTTATTTCTGACTTTTGTGTCGCACCTGCCTGGTTGAAAAATGATTTTCATGTGTTTGTATGCGAGGTCCTCAGATAATTGCATGGTCTGCTTTCGCCATAAAGCCTTTTTGAAATCTGAAGTTAAGCTTTATTTTGGATGTATTACAATTATATTTTCGTGAATGTTGAATATTGGTATTTCTGTAGTTTGAATTTTGCGCTCTGACATTTCACTGAATGTTGTCAAACCGATCCCGCTAAAGGGACTGGCGCGTGACGGGATCACTAAGAGGTTTTAACCAGAGGATTATGGGGGAAAAGGGTGCCACTTGGGATGCACAGAGAGAGTCTGCCTCATATAACCCACATACAAAGACTTCACTGGGCTGCGACTGATTAAACAATGAAGGTAGAATTGTGTTGGATACAGCTGACATAATATTATAGTCCTCGTATAGTGAAGTATGTCTGTGATATAATGTTGGCTATTTCCCCTCTGGCTTCAGGAGGAAGTAGTGGTGCAGTTGCTAACTGCTGAGAGCTGTTACAACCTCTCTCTCCCTCTCTCTCCCTCTCTCTCCCTCTCTCTCCCTCTCTCTCCCTCTCTCTCCCTCTCTCTCTCTCCCTCTCTCTCCCTCTCTCTCCCTCTCTCTCCCTCTCTCGCCCTTCCTCTCTCCCCCCCCCCCCCTCTTTCCCTCTTTCTACACTGCACCCCTCTGTCTCTCTCCCCCCCCTCTCTCTCTCCCTCTCTCTCCCTCTCTCTCCCTCTCTCTCCCTCTCTCTCCCTCCCTCTCTCCCTCTCTCTCCCCCACCCCCATTTTCTCACACACACTGACTCAGTCTCTCTCTCCTAACTCTCTCTCTCTCTAAATTTCAATTCTCTCAATTTCAATTATCTCTCTCTCTCTCTCTCTCTCTCTCTCTCTCTCTCTCTCTCTCCCTCCCTCTCATCGCTTGAGAAAATGCTGAAAAGCTCTTAGCAGAATTGATTGGCACTAAATAGAGCACACATGAAATCAGGCCAAATTACTGAGTAGGTTATGTGCTTGAGACAACTTCAACGGCACACACTCATGCACACACTCTCTCACAATCACACTCACGCTCACACACTTGCAGTGTCTCACAAACACACACACACACACACACACATTTCCAGGAGTACTTCCAGCCAACCAATCATTCTGATCTAGAGCTGATAACATGAAAGAGGTTGTTTTAAATGCAGAGCCATCTAGTGAGCCATGATTTGGACTGTGTCATTTCACCATTACCACCATAACCAGGAAACTAGAAGCACACACATTTCACTACACTCGCATTAACAGCTGCTAACCATGTGTATGTGACCAATAACATTTGATTTGATTTGAAATGACACACTATTCTCTACAGAGTGCACTACTTTCCCTATGGACCCCGGTCAAAGGTAGTGGCATTTAGCCCGCAACCTAACTTTTCTAGAGCCAGATCATCCATCCATCAGACATCTCACTGTGACATCATAATCACATGGAACTTGGAACTCTCTCTCTCCATTCCACAGCTCTCTTGCCTCTCTTGTTACCATGGTGATATCAACTCTGAAGACTTTCCACACAAACTTTTGGAGAATGTACATGACACTCAAAATGACCTCTTCTTTCAAAACACAAAAAACAATGACCTCATTCCTTCATTTCGCTTTTCATTGTGTCTTACCCCTGCAGTGAGGTGTGTGTGTGTGTGTGTGCGTACGTGTGTGTGTGCGTGATGCTGAGCTCGTTGTAACCTCTGGGAGACTGCAGCAACACCCCATTAAGTGTTCTGGGAGCCTCAGCAGGAGATGAAACATCACTGACCTTTAAAAAAACAAACAAGAGCAGTCTCAAGAATCATCACACACACACTCACGCATGCACACACACACACACACTCACGCATGCACACACACACACATACACACACACACACGTACATGCACGCACGTACGCAAACACCAGCAACTCTTTCACACACACACCCCTGTACCCCCTACCAGGTCCCCTTCTGTTCGTTTGACAGACCCTGCATGTTAACATCTAATTGAGTGCTGTATGGCAACACATTCATGTCCACCTGATGATATATAACAGGCAATACAGCCAGCTCTCTCTCTCTCACACACACACACACACACACACACGCACACACACACACACACACACACACACACAGCCCAACTCACACACACACACACACACACGTTGATAAATAATTTTGAGAGAGGTCGATGTGAGGCTGATGACCACCCATGGTGAGAGACTATTAGCGGAATGCTAAATGGTCCCATTGAAGTTGCTAGCATTGGCGCTAACTCACGGAGCGGTCGTTCCAATCAACTGAATCATCACTCACACACACACAATCTGATTTCCAAATGGTACCCTATTCATTAACCTATAGTGCTCTTGCCAGGAGTAGTGCACTGTGAAGATATAGGGTGATATGCTGGACGCAGGACATAAACTGATGTATGCACACACACACACACACACACACACACATGTTTGCATCCACACACGTAGAAAGTTGTTTTTGTCCACAGAAAAACGCTGAAGATATTTACGGGAAATAATCAGTTTTTTTTAAACGCCCAAACAGATGAAATGTCCATGTGTGTGAGGGTACGAGGTCTGTGTGTGTGTAGTTTAGAAGGTGTGTGTGTATATGTTTGGATTGTTGAAGCCAGATCCACTTGGTCTGATAACAAGCAAAATAACCTTCTCACGCTCTCTGAACAGTGTGTGTGTGTGTGTGTATGTGTAGAGAGAGTGAGGAGAGAGAGAAATCATAATCACACCAACTAACTAAATCCCTATCATAATCACACCAACTAATAAGTCCCTATCATAATCACACCAACTAACTAAATCCCTATCATAATCACACCAACTAACTAAATCCCTATCATAATCACACCAACTAATAAGTCCCTATCATAATCACACCAACTAATAAGTCCCTATCATAATCACACCAACTAACTAAATCCCTATCATAATCACACCAACTAATAAGTCCCTATCATAATCTCACCAACTAACTAAATCCCTATCATAATCACACCAACTAATAAGTCCCTATCATAATCTCACCAACTAACTAAATCCCTATCATAATCCCACCAACTAACTAAATCCCTATCATAATCCCATCAACTAACTAAATCCCTATCATAATCCCATCAACTAACTAAATCCCTATCATAATCCCACCAACTAACTAAATCCCTATCATACTCACACCAACTAATAAGTCCCTATCATAATCTCACCAACTAACTAAATCCCTATCATAATCCCACCAACTAACTAAATCCCTATCATAATCCCATCAACTAACTAAATCCCTATCATAATCCCATCAACTAACTAAATCCCTATCATAATCCCATCAACTAACTAAATCCCTATCATAATCCCATCAACTAACTAAATCCCTATCATAATCCCATCAACTAACTAAATCCCTATCATAATCACACCAACTAATAAGTCCCTATCATAATCATACCAACTGAATAAGTCCCTATCATAATCACACCAACTAATAAGTCCCTATCATAATCTCACCAACTAACTAAATCCCTATCATAATCCCATCAACTAACTAAATCCCTATCATAATCCCATCAACTAACTAAATCCCTATCATAATCACACCAACTAATAAGTCCCTATCATAATCATACCAACTGAATAAGTCCCTATCATAATCCCACCAACTAAATAAGTCCCTATCATACTCATACCAACTAAATAAGTCCCTATCATAATCACACCAACTGAATAAGTCCCTATCATAATCCCACCAACTAAATAAGTCCCTATCATACTCATACCAACTAAATAAGTCCCTATCATAATCATACCAACTGAATAAGTCCCTATCATAATCCCACCAACTAAATAAGTCCCTATCATACTCATACCAACTAAATAAGTCCCTATCATAATCATACCAAATAAGTGATTTGGTTGTTTCAAATAAATCAAGTTTGAACAATAAACAATACAAACCGCAATGTAAAACCAAGTCAATGACGTCAATGGAGTTGTATCTACAAGTGTTTTGAGTGTTTTGGTTAAAAGAGAAGTTCAGAAAGTAAAGTCATAGAAGAAGACAGTCTAGTCACTGTGCTGGTGTTGAATGAACACATTGTGACAGACACAACCCACAGAACACTCTGGATTCCACTGGAATCTGTTATGTTGCCTGACATTCCAGAACACTTCACAGAGAGAACTGTTGGTCTGGTGCTAAAATCAGACCTTTTGTCTCCAACTGACACAGAATGTAACGTTCTGAAACAGGCGTTCCGCTCATTCCGTCTGAGAAGCTGAAGGAAGATTGAATTCTGTTCTTTCTTGAGGTTCCGTCAGGGAATTCGTACTCTTTCCTCTCTCTAACCTCGCTCCTAGCTGTAAGTCAGGACATGCAAACTGACTCATACCTGTTCTCTCGTCTCATTGGACACTGACTGTCGATGACTAACGCCTATCCTTTGATCTGATAGGCTGTTTACTGTTGATGAGGTTGGGTTGAGGGTAATAAAGGCTGAAGTGGGGAGTGACTAAGAAGAGATAGGCAACCCCCTCCAAAACACACACACACACACATTGCCCCCCAAGTGTGTTCTGTCTACACAGGTTAAATATGGAGGCATCAGGGAGGGTTAGACAGGGGGAAGATGTGCTGGGGGGAGTCAGAGGGGGGTGGGAGGGTTAGACAGGGGGTAGATGTGCTGGGGGGAGTCAGAGGGGGGGTGGGAGGGGGGAGGGTGGTTGGTGGTTCTGCTTGTCTTCAGCGTAACACAGTAATTCACATCTACTAGGGGAGCACAGGAGAAGGTTTACTTTGCTAGGAGCAACTACTGCAGTGGTGGTGGTGGTGGTGGTGGGGGGGGTGGTGGTAGGTGGTGGGGGGGGGGGGGGGGGGCTGGGGTGGTGGTGGTGGTGAGGGGGGGGGGGGGCAGTAGGATAACTTGCTTTGTATTTTTGCATTGCTTGCGGAGGACAACAGTTCTGGGTTTTGGGTGGGTGAAACTCAAACAACATACCAACACATCCTCTGAGAGGGGGGTGGAACAGGTTAGACAGGGGGTCTGTCAGTCTGGCACCAAAATAATGTCAAGGTGACTATCACTACCAGACTGTCAGTCTGGCACCAAAATAATGTCAAGGTGACTATCACTACCAGACTGTCAGTCTGGCACCAAAATAATGTCAAGGTGACTATCACTACCAGACTGTCAGTCTGGCACCAAAATAATTTAAAGGTGACTATCACTACCAGACTGTCAGTCTGACACCCCACTAATATCAAGGTGACTATCACTACTAGACTGTCAGTCTGACACCCGAATGCCACTCTGTTCTCTTCATAGTGCAGCACTACCCTATAGGGCTCAATTGTAGTGCACTATAGAGGGTACAGGGTGCCATCTAGGAAACAAACATGGACCCTCCTCAGATCCGTCCACACAAGGTCATGTGTTCCAATGT
>NW_023493658.1:2638718-2701218 GCF_013265735.2 Oncorhynchus mykiss
TTACTACTAGACTTCAACTAGAAGGTAACCTGGTGGTTAGAGAGACTGGCAGCATAGTGTTTATATCAGCCCTCTGATTACAATTACTACTAGACTTCAACTAGAAGGTAGCCTGGTGGTTAGAGAGACTGGCAGCATAGTGGTTATATCAGCCTGGTGGTTAGAGAGACTGGCAGCATAGTGGTTATATCAGCCCTCTGATAACAGTTACTACTAGACTTTAACTAGAAGGTAGCCTGGTGGTTAGAGAGACTGGCAGCATAGTGTTTATATCAGCCCTCTGATTACAATTACTACTAGACTTCAACTAGAAGGTAGCCTAGTGGTTAGAGAGACTGGCAGCATAGTGTTTATATCAGCCTGGTGGTTAGAGAGACTGGCAGCATAGTGGTTATATCAGCCTGGTGGTTAGAGAGACTGGCAGCATAGTGGTTATATCAGCCTGGTGGTTAGAGAGACTGGCAGCATAGTGGTTATATCAGCCTGGTGGTTAGAGAGACTGGCAGCATAGTGTTTATATCAGCCCTCTGATTACAATTACTACTAGACTTCAACTAGAAGGTAGCCTGGTGGTTAGAGAGACTGGCAGCATAGTGTTTATATCAGCCCTCTGATTACAATTACTACTAGACTTCAACTAGAAGGTAGCCTGGTGGTTAGAGAGACTGGCAGCATAGTGGTTATATCAGCCTGGTGGTTAGAGAGACTGGCAGCATAGTGGTTATATCAGCCCTCTGATTACAATTACTACTAGACTTCAACTAGAAGGTAGCCTAGTGGTTAGAGAGACTGGCAGCATAGTGGTTATATCAGCCTAGTGGTTAGAGAGACTGGCAGCATAGTGGTTATATCAGCCTGGTGGTTAGAGAGACTGGCAGCATAGTGGTTATATCAGCCCTCTGATTACAGTTACTACTAGACTTCAACTAGAAGGTAGCCTGGTGGTTAGAGAGACTGGCAGCATAGTGTTTATATCAGCCTAGTGGTTAGAGAGACTGGCAGCATAGTGGTTATATCAGCCTGGTGGTTAGAGAGACTGGCAGCATAGTGTTTATATCAGCCTGGTGGTTAGAGAGACTGGCAGCATAGTGTTTATATCAGCCTGGTGGTTAGAGAGACTGGCAGCATAGTGGTTATATCAGCCTAGTGGTTAGAGAGACTGGCAGCATAGTGTTTATATCAGCCTGGTGGTTAGAGAGACTGGCAGCATAGTGTTTATATCAGCCTGGTGGTTAGAGAGACTGGCAGCATAGTGTTTATATCAGCCTGGTGGTTAGAGAGACTGGCAGCATAGTGGTTATATCAGCCTAGTGGTTAGAGAGACTGGCAGCATAGTGTTTATATCAGCCTGGTGGTTAGAGAGACTGGCAGCATAGTGTTTATATCAGCCTGGTGGTTAGAGAGACTGGCAGCATAGTGTTTATATCAGCCTAGTGGTTAGAGAGACTGGCAGCATAGTGTTTATATCAGCCTGGTGGTTAGAGAGACTGGCAGCATAGTGGTTATATCAGCCTAGTGGTTAGAGAGACTGGTAGCATAGTGTTTATATCAGCCTAGTGGTTAGAGAGACTGGCAGCATAGTGGTTATATCAGCCTAGTGGTTAGAGAGACTGGTAGCATAGTGTTTATATCAGCCTAGTGGTTAGAGAGACTGGCAGCATAGTGTTTATATCAGCCTGGTGGTTAGAGAGACTGGCAGCATAGTGGTTATATCAGCCTAGTGGTTAGAGAGACTGGCAGCATAGTGGTTATATCAGCCTAGTGGTTAGAGAGCCTGGTAGCATAGTGTTTATATCAGCCTAGTGGTTAGAGAGACTGGCAGCATAGTGTTTATATCAGCCTAGTGGTTAGAGAGACTGGCAGCATAGTGTTTATATCAGCCTAGTGGTTAGAGAGACTGGTAGCATAGTGTTTATATCAGCCTAGTGGTTAGAGAGACTGGCAGCATAGTGGTTATATCAGCCTAGTGGTTAGAGAGACTGGTAGCATAGTGTTTATATCAGCCTAGTGGTTAGAGAGACTGGCAGCATAGTGGTTATATCAGCCCGGTGGTTAGAGAGACTGGCAGCATAGTGGTTATATCAGCCTAGTGGTTAGAGAGACTGGCAGCATAGTGGTTATATCAGCCTAGTGGTTAGAGAGACTGGCAGCATAGTGGTTATATCAGCCTGGTGGTTAGAGAGACTGGCAGCATAGTGTTTATATCAGCCTGGTGGTTAGAGAGACTGGCAGCATAGTGGTTATATCAGCCTGGTGGTTAGAGAGACTGGCAGCATAGTGGTTATATCAGCCTGGTGGTTAGAGAGACTGGCAGCATAGTGGTTATATCAGCCTGGTGGTTAGAGAGACTGGCAGCATAGTGTTTATATCAGCCTGGTGGTTAGAGAGACTGGCAGCATAGTGGTTATATCAGCCTAGTGGTTAGAGAGACTGGCAGCATAGTGGTTATATCAGCCTAGTGGTTAGAGAGACTGGCAGCATAGTGGTTATATCAGCCTGGTGGTTAGAGAGACTGGCAGCATAGTGTTTATATCAGCCTGGTGGTTAGAGAGACTGGCAGCATAGTGGTTATATCAGCCTGGTGGTTAGAGAGACTGGCAGCATAGTGGTTATATCAGCCTGGTGGTTAGAGAGACTGGCAGCATAGTGGTTATATCAGCCTGGTGGTTAGAGAGACTGGCAGCATAGTGTTTATATCAGCCCTCTGATTACAATTACTACTAGACTTCAACTAGAAGGTAGCCTGGTGGTTAGAGAGACTGGCAGCATAGTGGTTAGAGAGACTGGCAGCATAGTGTTTATATCAGCCCTCTGATTACAATTACTACTAGACTTCAACTAGAAGGTAGCCTGGTGGTTAGAGAGACTGGCAGCATAGTGGTTATATCAGCCTAGTGGTTAGAGAGACTGGCAGCATAGTGGTTATATCAGCCCTCTGATTACAATTACTACTAGACTTCAACTAGAAGGTAGCCTGGTGGTTAGAGAGACTGGCAGCATAGTGTTTATATCAGCCTAGTGGTTAGAGAGACTGGCAGCATAGTGGTTATATCAGCCTAGTGGTTAGAGAGACTGGCAGCATAGTGGTTATATCAGCCTAGTGGTTAGAGAGACTGGCAGCATAGTGGTTATATCAGCCTAGTGGTTAGAGAGACTGGCAGCATAGTGGTTATATCAGCATAGTGGTTATATCAGCCCTCTGATTACAATTACTACTAGACTTCAACTAGAAGGTAGCCTGGTGGTTAGAGAGACTGGCAGCATAGTGTTTATATCAGCCTGGTGGTTAGAGAGACTGGCAGCATAGTGGTTATATCAGCCTGGTGGTTAGAGAGACTGGCAGCATAGTGGTTATATCAGCCTAGTGGTTAGAGAGACTGGCAGCATAGTGTTTATATCAGCCTGGTGGTTAGAGAGACTGGCAGCATAGTGGTTATATCAGCCTGGTGGTTAGAGAGACTGGCAGCATAGTGGTTATATCAGCCTAGTGGTTAGAGAGACTGGCAGCATAGTGTTTATATCAGCCTGGTGGTTAGAGAGACTGGCAGCATAGTGTTTATATCAGCCTAGTGGTTAGAGAGACTGGCAGCATAGTGTTTATATCAGCCTGGTGGTTAGAGAGACTGGCAGCATAGTGTTTATATCAGCCTGGTGGTTAGAGAGACTGGCAGCATAGTGTTTATATCAGCCTGGTGGTTAGAGAGACTGGCAGCATAGTGTTTATATCAGCCTAGTGGTTAGAGAGACTGGCAGCATAGTGTTTATATCCGCCTGGTGGTTAGAGAGACTGGCAGCATAGTGTTTATATCAGCCTGGTGGTTAGAGAGACTGGCAGCATAGTGGTTATATCAGCCTAGTGGTTAGAGAGACTGGCAGCATAGTGTTTATATCAGCCTGGTGGTTAGAGAGACTGGCAGCATAGTGGTTATATCAGCCCTCTGATTACAATTACTACTAGACTTCAACTAGAAGGTAGCCTGGTGGTTAGAGAGACTGGCAGCATAGTGGTTATATCAGCCTGGTGGTTAGAGAGACTGGCAGCATAGTGGTTATATCAGCCTGGTGGTTAGAGAGACTGGCAGCATAGTGTTTATATCAGCCCTCTGATTACAATTACTACTAGACTTCAACTAGAAGGTAGCCTGGTGGTTAGAGAGACTGGCAGCATAGTGGTTATATCAGCCTGGTGGTTAGAGAGTCTGGCAGCATAGTGTTTATATCAGCCTAGTGGTTAGAGAGACTGGCTGCATAGTGTTTATATCAGCCTGGTGGTTAGAGAGACTGGCAGCATAGTGTTTATATCAGCCTGGTGGTTAGAGAGACTGGCAGCATAGTGGTTATATCAGCCCTCTGATTACAATTACTACTAGACTTCAACTAGAAGGTAGCCTGGTGGTTAGAGAGACTGGCAGCATAGTGGTTATATCAGCCTGGTGGTTAGAGAGACTGGCAGCATAGTGGTTAGAGAGACTGGCAGCATAGTGGTTATATCAGCCTGGTGGTTAGAGAGACTGGCAGCATAGTGGTTAGAGAGACTGGCAGCATAGTGGTTATATCAGCCTGGTGGTTAGAGAGACTGGCAGCATAGTGGTTATATCAGCCTAGTGGTTAGAGAGACTGGCAGCATAGTGTTTATATCAGCCCTCTGATTACAATTACTACTAGACTTCAACTAGAAGGTAGCCTGGTGGTTAGAGAGACTGGCAGCATAGTGTTTATATCAGCCTGGTGGTTAGAGAGACTGGCAGCATAGTGTTTATATCAGCCTAGTGGTTAGAGAGACTGGCAGCATAGTGTTTATATCAGCCTGGTGGTTAGAGAGACTGGCAGCATAGTGTTTATATCAGCCTGGTGGTTAGAGAGACTGGCAGCATAGTGTTTATATCAGCCCTCTGATTACAATTACTACTAGACTTCAACTAGAAGGTAGCCTGGTGGTTAGAGAGACTGGCAGCATAGTGGTTATATCAGCCTGGTGGTTAGAGAGACTGGCAGCATAGTGTTTATATCAGCCTGGTGGTTAGAGAGTCTGGCAGCATAGTGTTTATATCAGCCTGGTGGTTAGAGAGACTGGCAGCATAGTGGTTATATCAGCCTAGTGGTTAGAGAGACTGGTAGCATAGTGTTTATATCAGCCTAGTGGTTAGAGAGACTGGCAGCATAGTGGTTATATCAGCCTGGTGGTTAGAGAGACTGGCAGCATAGTGTTTATATCAGCCTGGTGGTTAGAGAGACTGGCAGCATAGTGTTTATATCAGCCTAGTGGTTAGAGAGACTGGCAGCATAGTGGTTATATCAGCCTGGTGGTTAGAGAGACTGGCAGCATAGTGGTTATATCAGCCTGGTGGTTAGAGAGACTGGCAGCATAGTGGTTATATCAGCCCTCTGATTACAATTACTACTAGACTTCAACTAGAAGGTAGCCTAGTGGTTAGAGAGACTGGCAGCATAGTGGTTATATCAGCCTAGTGGTTAGAGAGACTGGCAGCATAGTGTTTATATCAGCCCTCTGATTACAATTACTACTAGACTTCAACTAGAAGGTAGCCTAGTGGTTAGAGAGACTGGCAGCATAGTGGTTATATCAGCCTAGTGGTTAGAGAGACTGGTAGCATAGTGTTTATATCAGCCTAGTGGTTAGAGAGACTGGCAGCATAGTGGTTATATCAGCCTAGTGGTTAGAGAGACTGGCAGCATAGTGTTTATATCAGCCCTCTGATTACAATTACTACTAGACTTCAACTAGAAGGTAGCCTGGTGGTTAGAGAGACTGGCAGCATAGTGTTTATATCAGCCTAGTGGTTAGAGAGACTGGCAGCATAGTGTTTATATCAGCCTAGTGGTTAGAGAGACTGGCAGCATAGTGTTTATATCAGCCTGGTGGTTAGAGAGACTGGCAGCATAGTGGTTATATCAGCCTAGTGGTTAGAGAGACTGGCAGCATAGTGTTTATATCAGCCTGGTGGTTAGAGAGACTGGCAGCATAGTGTTTATATCAGCCTGGTGGTTAGAGAGACTGGCAGCATAGTGGTTATATCAGCCCTCTGATTACAATTACTACTAGACTTCAACTAGAAGGTAGCCTGGTGGTTAGAGAGACTGGCAGCATAGTGGTTATATCAGCCTGGTGGTTAGAGAGACTGGCAGCATAGTGTTTATATCAGCCCTCTGATTACAATTACTACTAGACTTCAACTAGAAGGTAGCCTGGTGGTTAGAGAGACTGGCAGCATAGTGGTTATATCAGCCTGGTGGTTAGAGAGACTGGCAGCATAGTGTTTATATCAGCCTGGTGGTTAGAGAGACTGGCAGCATAGTGTTTATATCAGCCTGGTGGTTAGAGAGACTGGCAGCATAGTGTTTATATCAGCCTGGTGGTTAGAGAGACTGGCAGCATAGTGTTTATATCAGCCTGGTGGTTAGAGAGACTGGCAGCATAGTGGTTATATCAGCCCTCTGATTACAATTACTACTAGACTTCAACTAGAAGGTAGCCTGGTGGTTAGAGAGACTGGCAGCATAGTGTTTATATCAGCCTGGTGGTTAGAGAGACTGGCAGCATAGTGGTTATATCAGCCTGGTGGTTAGAGAGACTGGCAGCATAGTGGTTATATCAGCCTGGTGGTTAGAGAGACTGGCAGCATAGTGTTTATATCAGCCTGGTGGTTAGAGAGACTGGCAGCATAGTGTTTATATCAGCCTAGTGGTTAGAGAGACTGGCAGCATAGTGGTTATATCAGCCTGGTGGTTAGAGAGACTGGCAGCATAGTGGTTATATCAGCCTGGTGGTTAGAGAGACTGGCAGCATAGTGGTTATATCAGCCTGGTGGTTAGAGAGACTGGCAGCATAGTGTTTATATCAGCCTGGTGGTTAGAGAGACTGGCAGCATAGTGTTTATATCAGCCTGGTGGTTAGAGAGACTGGCAGCATAGTGTTTATATCAGCCCTCTGATTACAATTACTGCTAGACTTCAACTAGAAGGTAACCTGGTGGTTAGAGAGACTGGCAGCATAGTGGTTATATCAGCCTAGTGGTTAGAGAGACTGGCAGCATAGTGGTTATATCAGCCTAGTGGTTAGAGAGACTGGCAGCATAGTGGTTAGAGAGACTGGCAGCATAGTGGTTATATCAGCCCTCTGATTACAATTACTACTAGACTTCAACTAGAAGGTAGCCTGGTGGTTAGAGAGACTGGCAGCATAGTGTTTATATCAGCCTGGTGGTTAGAGAGACTGGCAGCATAGTGGTTATATCAGCCTAGTGGTTAGAGAGACTGGCAGCATAGTGGTTATATCAGCCTAGTGGTTAGAGAGACTGGCAGCATAGTGGTTATATCAGCCTAGTGGTTAGAGAGACTGGCAGCATAGTGTTTATATCAGCCTGGTGGTTAGAGAGACTGGCTGCATAGTGTTTATATCAGCCCTCTGATTACAATTACTACTAGACTTCAACTAGAAGGTAGCCTGGTGGTTAGAGAGACTGGCAGCATAGTGGTTATATCAGCCTAGTGGTTAGAGAGACTGGCAGCATAGTGTTTATATCAGCCTGGTGGTTAGAGAGACTGGCAGCATAGTGGTTATATCAGCCTGGTGGTTAGAGAGACTGGCAGCATAGTGGTTAGAGAGACTGGCAGCATAGTGGTTATATCAGCCTGGTGGTTAGAGAGACTGGCAGCATAGTGGTTATATCAGCCTGGTGGTTAGAGAGACTGGCAGCATAGTGGTTATATCAGCCTGGTGGTTAGAGAGACTGGCAGCATAGTGGTTAGAGAGACTGGCAGCATAGTGGTTATATCAGCCTGGTGGTTAGAGAGACTGGCAGCATAGTGTTTATATCAGCCTAGTGGTTAGAGAGACTGGCAGCATAGTGGTTATATCAGCCTAGTGGTTAGAGAGACTGGCAGCATAGTGGTTATATCAGCCTGGTGGTTAGAGAGACTGGCAGCATAGTGTTTATATCAGCCCTCTGATTACAATTACTACTAGACTTCAATTAGAAGGTAGCCTGGTGGTTAGAGAGACTGGCAGCATAGTGGTTATATCAGCCCTCTGATTACAATTACTACTAGACTTCAACTAGAAGGTAGCCTGGTGGTTAGAGAGACTGGCAGCATAGTGGTTATATCAGCCTGGTGGTTAGAGAGACTGGCAGCATAGTGTTTATATCAGCCCTCTGATTACAATTACTACTAGACTTCAACTAGAAGGTAGCCTGGTGGTTAGAGAGACTGGCAGCATAGTGGTTATATCAGCCTGGTGGTTAGAGAGACTGGCAGCATAGTGGTTAGAGAGACTGGCAGCATAGTGGTTATATCAGCCTGGTGGTTAGAGAGACTGGCAGCATAGTGTTTATATCAGCCTAGTGGTTAGAGAGACTGGCAGCATAGTGGTTATATCAGCCTAGTGGTTAGAGAGACTGGCAGCATAGTGGTTATATCAGCCTGGTGGTTAGAGAGACTGGCAGCATAGTGTTTATATCAGCCTGGTGGTTAGAGAGACTGGCAGCATAGTGTTTATATCAGCCCTCTGATTACAATTACTACTAGACTTCAACTAGAAGGTAGCCTGGTGGTTAGAGAGACTGGCAGCATAGTGGTTATATCAGCCCTCTGATTACAATTACTACTAGACTTCAACTAGAAGGTAGCCTGGTGGTTAGAGAGACTGGCAGCATAGTGTTTATATCAGCCTAGTGGTTAGAGAGACTGGCAGCATAGTGGTTATATCAGCCTAGTGGTTAGAGAGACTGGCAGCATAGTGGTTATATCAGCCTAGTGGTTAGAGAGACTGGCAGCATAGTGTTTATATCAGCCTGGTGGTTAGAGAGACTGGCAGCATAGTGTTTATATCAGCCTGGTGGTTAGAGAGACTGGCAGCATAGTGGTTATATCAGCCTAGTGGTTAGAGAGACTGGCAGCATAGTGTTTATATCAGCCTGGTGGTTAGAGAGACTGGCAGCATAGTGTTTATATCAGCCTGGTGGTTAGAGAGAGTGGCAGCATAGTGGTTATATCAGCCTGGTGGTTAGAGAGACTGGCAGCATAGTGTTTATATCAGCCTAGTGGTTAGAGAGACTGGCAGCATAGTGTTTATATCAGCCTGGTGGTTAGAGAGACTGGCTGCATAGTGTTTATATCAGCCTGGTGGTTAGAGAGACTGGCAGCATAGTGGTTATATCAGCCCTCTGATTACAATTACTACTAGACTTCAACTAGAAGGTAGCCTGGTGGTTAGAGAGACTGGCAGCATAGTGGTTATATCAGCCTGGTGGTTAGAGAGACTGGCAGCATAGTGTTTATATCAGCCCTCTGATTACAATTACTACTAGACTTCAACTAGAAGGTAGCCTGGTGGTTAGAGAGACTGGCAGCATAGTGTTTATATCAGCCTGGTGGTTAGAGAGACTGGCAGCATAGTGGTTATATCAGCCCTCTGATTACAATTACTACTAGACTTCAACTAGAAGGTAGCCTGGTGGTTAGAGAGACTGGCAGCATAGTGGTTATATCAGCCTGGTGGTTAGAGAGACTGGCAGCATAGTGTTTATATCAGCCTAGTGGTTAGAGAGACTGGCAGCATAGTGGTTATATCAGCCCTCTGATTACAATTACTACTAGACTTCAACTAGAAGGTAGCCTAGTGGTTAGAGAGACTGGCAGCATAGTGTTTATATAAGCCTAGTGGTTAGAGAGACTGGCAGCATAGTGTTTATATCAGCCCTCTGATTACAATTACTACTAGACTTCAACTAGAAGGTAGCCTGGTGGTTAGAGAGACTGGCAGCATAGTGGTTATATCAGCCTAGTGGTTAGAGAGACTGGCAGCATAGTGGTTATATCAGCCTGGTGGTTAGAGAGACTGGCAGCATAGTGGTTATATCAGCCTGGTGGTTAGAGAGACTGGCAGCATAGTGTTTATATCAGCCTAGTGGTTAGAGAGACTGGCAGCATAGTGGTTATATCAGCCCTCTGATTACAATTACTACTAGACTTCAACTAGAAGGTAGCCTGGTGGTTAGAGAGACTGGCAGCATAGTGTTTATATCAGCCTAGTGGTTAGAGAGACTGGCAGCATAGTGTTTATATAAGCCTAGTGGTTAGAGAGACTGGCAGCATAGTGTTTATATCAGCCTGGTGGTTAGAGAGACTGGCAGCATAGTGGTTATATCAGCCCTCTGATTACAATTACTACTAGACTTCAACTAGAAGGTAACCTAGTGGTTAGAGAGACTGGCAGCATAGTGTTTATATCAGCCTGGTGGTTAGAGAGACTGGCAGCATAGTGGTTATATCAGCCCTCTGTTTACAATTACTACTAGACTTCAACTAGAAGGTAACCTGGTGGTTAGAGAGACTGGCAGCATAGTGGTTAGAGAGACTGGCAGCATAGTGGTTATATCAGCCTGGTGGTTAGAGAGACTGGCAGCATAGTGTTTATATCAGCCCTCTGATTACAATTACTACTAGACTTCAACTAGAAGGTAACCTGGTGGTTAGAGAGACTGGCAGCATAGTGTTTATATCAGCCTGGTGGTTAGAGAGACTGGCAGCATAGTGTTTATATCAGCCTAGTGGTTAGAGAGACTGGCAGCATAGTGTTTATATCAGCCTGGTGGTTAGAGAGACTGGCAGCATAGTGTTTATATCAGCCTGGTGGTTAGAGAGACTGGCAGCATAGTGTTTATATCAGCCTAGTGGTTAGAGAGACTGGCAGCATAGTGTTTATATCAGCCTAGTGGTTAGAGAGACTGGCAGCATAGTGTTTATATCAGCCCTCTGATTACAATTACTACTAGACTTCAACTAGAAGGTAGCCTGGTGGTTAGAGAGACTGGCAGCATAGTGTTTATATCAGCCTGGTGGTTAGAGAGACTGGCAGCATAGTGTTTATATCAGCCTGGTGGTTAGAGAGACTGGCAGCATAGTGTTTATATCAGCCTGGTGGTTAGAGAGACTGGCAGCATAGTGGTTATATCAGCCTAGTGGTTAGAGAGACTGGCAGCATAGTGTTTATATCAGCCTGGTGGTTAGAGAGACTGGCAGCATAGTGTTTATATCAGCCTGGTGGTTAGAGAGACTGGCAGCATAGTGTTTATATCAGCCCTCTGATTACAATTACTACTAGACTTCAACTAGAAGGTAACCTGGTGGTTAGAGAGACTGGCAGCATAGTGGTTATATCAGCCTGGTGGTTAGAGAGACTGGCAGCATAGTGTTTATATCAGCCTGGTGGTTAGAGAGACTGGCAGCATAGTGTTTATATCAGCCCTCTGATTACAATTACTACTAGACTTCAACTAGAAGGTAACCTGGTGGTTAGAGAGACTGGCAGCATAGTGGTTATATCAGCCTGGTGGTTAGAGAGACTGGCAGCATAGTGTTTATATCAGCCTGGTGGTTAGAGAGACTGGCAGCATAGTGTTTATATCAGCCTAGTGGTTAGAGAGACTGGCAGCATAGTGTTTATATCAGCCCTCTGATTACAATTACTACTAGACTTCAACTAGAAGGTAGCCTGGTGGTTAGAGAGACTGGCAGCATAGTGTTTATATCAGCCTAGTGGTTAGAGAGACTGGCAGCATAGTGTTTATATCAGCCCTCTGATTACAATTACTACTAGACTTCAACTAGAAGGTAGCCTGGTGGTTAGAGAGACTGGCAGCATAGTGTTTATATAAGCCTAGTGGTTAGAGAGACTGGCAGCATAGTGTTTATATCAGCCTAGTGGTTAGAGAGACTGGCAGCATAGTGTTTATATCAGCCCTCTGATTACAATTACTACTAGACTTCAACTAGAAGGTAACCTAGTGGTTAGAGAGACTGGCAGCATAGTGTTTATATCAGCCTGGTGGTTAGAGAGACTGGCAGCATAGTGTTTATATCAGCCCTCTGATTACAATTACTACTAGACTTCAACTAGAAGGTAACCTGGTGGTTAGAGAGACTGGCAGCATAGTGGTTATATCAGCCTGGTGGTTAGAGAGACTGGCAGCATAGTGTTTATATCAGCCTAGTGGTTAGAGAGACTGGCAGCATAGTGTTTATATCAGCCTAGTGGTTAGAGAGACTGGCAGCATAGTGTTTATATCAGCCTGGTGGTTAGAGAGACTGGCAGCATAGTGTTTATATCAGCCCTCTGATTACAATTACTACTAGACTTCAACTAGAAGGTAACCTGGTGGTTAGAGAGACTGGCAGCATAGTGTTTATATCAGCCTGGTGGTTAGAGAGACTGGCAGCATAGTGTTTATATCAGCCCTCTGATTACAATTACTACTAGACTTCAACTAGAAGGTAGCCTGGTGGTTAGAGAGACTGGCAGCATAGTGGTTATATCAGCCTGGTGGTTAGAGAGACTGGCAGCATAGTGGTTATATCAGCCTAGTGGTTAGAGAGACTGGCAGCATAGTGGTTATATCAGCCCTCTGATTACAATTACTACTAGACTTCAACTAGAAGGTAACCTAGTGGTTAGAGAGACTGGCAGCATAGTGTTTATATCAGCCTGGTGGTTAGAGAGACTGGCAGCATAGTGGTTATATCAGCCTGGTGGTTAGAGAGACTGGCAGCATAGTGGTTATATCAGCCCTCTGATTACAGTTACTACTAGACTTCAACTAGAAGGTAACCTGGTGGTTAGAGAGACTGGCAGCATAGTGGTTATATCAGCCTGGTGGTTAGAGAGACTGGCAGCATAGTGGTTATATCAGCCTAGTGGTTAGAGAGACTGGCAGCATAGTGTTTATATCAGCATAGTGGTTAGAGAGACTGGCAGCATAGTGTTTATATCAGCATAGTGGTTAGAGAGACTGGCAGCATAGTGTTTATATCAGCATAGTGGTTAGAGAGACTGGCAGCATAGTGTTTATATCAGCATAGTGGTTAGAGAGACTGGCAGCATAGTGTTTATATCAGCATAGTGGTTAGAGAGACTGGCAGCATAGTGTTTATATCAGCATAGTGGTTAGAGAGACTGGCAGCATAGTGTTTATATCAGCCCTCTGATTACAATTACTACTAGACTTCAACTAGAAGGTAGCCTGGTGGTTAGAGAGACTGGCAGCATAGTGGTTATATCAGCCTGGTGGTTAGAGAGACTGGCAGCATAGTGTTTATATCAGCCCTCTGATTACAATTACTACTAGACTTCAACTAGAAGGTAACCTGGTGGTTAGAGAGACTGGCAGCATAGTGGTTAGAGAGACTGGCAGCATAGTGTTTATATCAGCCTGGTGGTTAGAGAGACTGGCAGCATAGTGGTTATATCAGCCTGGTGGTTAGAGAGACTGGCAGCATAGTGTTTATATCAGCCCTCTGATTACAATTACTACTAGACTTCAACTAGAAGGTAACCTGGTGGTTAGAGAGTCTGGCAGCATAGTGGTTATATCAGCCTGGTGGTTAGAGAGACTGGCAGCATAGTGGTTATATCAGCCCTCTGATTACAATTACTACTAGACTTCAACTAGAAGGTAGCCTAGTGGTTAGAGAGACTGGCAGCATAGTGTTTATATCAGCCTGGTGGTTAGAGAGACTGGCAGCATAGTGGTTATATCAGCCTGGTGGTTAGAGAGACTGGCAGCATAGTGTTTATATCAGCCCTCTGATTACAATTACTACTAGACTTCAACTAGAAGGTAACCTAGTGGTTAGAGAGACTGGCAGCATAGTGGTTATATCAGCCTGGTGGTTAGAGAGACTGGCAGCATAGTGGTTATATCAGCCCTCTGATTACAATTACTACTAGACTTCAACTAGCAGGTAGCCTGGTGGTTAGAGAGACTGGCAGCATAGTGGTTATATCAGCCTGGTGGTTAGAGAGACTGGCAGCATAGTGTTTATATCAGCCTAGTGGTTAGAGAGACTGGCAGCATAGTGGTTAGAGAGACTGGCAGCATAGTGTTTATATCAGCCTGGTGGTTAGAGAGACTGGCAGCATAGTGGTTATATCAGCCTGGTGGTTAGAGAGACTGGCAGCATAGTGGTTATATCAGCCTGGTGGTTAGAGAGACTGGCAGCATAGTGTTTATATCAGCCTGGTGGTTAGAGAGACTGGCAGCATAGTGGTTATATCAGCCTGGTGGTTAGAGAGACTGGCAGCATAGTGTTTATATCAGCCCTCTGATTACAATTACTACTAGACTTCAACTAGAAGGTAACCTGGTGGTTAGAGAGACTGGCAGCATAGTGTTTATATCAGCCTGGTGGTTAGAGAGACTGGCAGCATAGTGTTTATATCAGCCTGGTGGTTAGAGAGACTGGCAGCATAGTGTTTATATCAGCCTAGTGGTTAGAGAGACTGGCAGCATAGTGGTTATATCAGCCTGGTGGTTAGAGAGACTGGCAGCATAGTGGTTATATCAGCCTGGTGGTTAGAGAGACTGGCAGCATAGTGGTTATATCAGCCTAGTGGTTAGAGAGACTGGCAGCATAGTGGTTATATCAGCCTGGTGGTTAGAGAGACTGGCAGCATAGTGTTTATATCAGCCTGGTGGTTAGAGAGACTGGCAGCATAGTGTTTATATCAGCCCTCTGATTACAATTACTACTAGACTTCAACTAGAAGGTAACCTGGTGGTTAGAGAGACTGGCAGCATAGTGTTTATATCAGCCTGGTGGTTAGAGAGACTGGCAGCATAGTGGTTATATCAGCCTGGTGGTTAGAGAGACTGGCAGCATAGTGGTTATATCAGCCTAGTGGTTAGAGAGACTGGCAGCATAGTGGTTATATCAGCCTGGTGGTTAGAGAGACTGGCAGCATAGTGGTTATATCAGCCTAGTGGTTAGAGAGACTGGCAGCATAGTGTTTATATCAGCCCTCTGATTACAATTACTACTAGACTTCAACTAGAAGGTAACCTGGTGGTTAGAGAGACTGGCAGCATAGTGTTTATATCAGCCTGGTGGTTAGAGAGACTGGCAGCATAGTGTTTATATCAGCCTGGTGGTTAGAGAGACTGGCAGCATAGTGTTTATATCAGCCTAGTGGTTAGAGAGACTGGCAGCATAGTGTTTATATCAGCCTGGTGGTTAGAGAGACTGGCAGCATAGTGGTTATATCAGCCTAGTGGTTAGAGAGACTGGCAGCATAGTGTTTATATCAGCCTGGTGGTTAGAGAGACTGGCAGCATAGTGGTTATATCAGCATAGTGGTTAGAGAGACTGGCAGCATAGTGTTTATATCAGCCCTCTGATTACAATTACTACTAGACTTCAACTAGAAGGTAGCCTGGTGGTTAGAGAGACTGGCAGCATAGTGTTTATATCAGCCTAGTGGTTAGAGAGACTGGCAGCATAGTGTTTATATCAGCCTGGTGGTTAGAGAGACTGGCAACATAGTGTTTATATCAGCCCTCTGATTACAATTACTACTAGACTTCAACTAGCAGGTAGCCTGGTGGTTAGAGAGACTGGCAGCATAGTGTTTATATCAGCCTGGTGGTTAGAGAGACTGGCAGCATAGTGGTTATATCAGCCTGGTGGTTAGAGAGACTGGCAGCATAGTGTTTATATCAGCCCTCTGATTACAATTACTACTAGACTTCAACTAGCAGGTAGCCTGGTGGTTAGAGAGACTGGCAGCATAGTGTTTATATCAGCCTGGTGGTTAGAGAGACTGGCAGCATAGTGTTTATATCAGCCTGGTGGTTAGAGAGACTGGCAGCATAGTGTTTATATCAGCCTGGTGGTTAGAGAGACTGGCAGCATAGTGTTTATATCAGCCCTCTGATTACAATTACTACTAGACTTCAACTAGCAGGTAGCCTGGTGGTTAGAGAGACTGGCAGCATAGTGGTTATATCAGCCTAGTGGTTAGAGAGACTGGCAGCATAGTGTTTATATCAGCCTAGTGGTTAGAGAGACTGGCAGCATAGTGTTTATATCAGCCCTCTGATTACAATTACTACTAGACTTCAACTAGAAGGTAACCTAGTGGTTAGAGAGACTGGCAGCATAGTGTTTATATCAGCCCTCTGATTACAATTACTACTAGACTTCAACTAGAAGGTAGCCTGGTGGTTAGAGAGACTGGCAGCATAGTGTTTATATCAGCCCTCTGATTACAATTACTACTAGACTTCAACTAGAAGGTAGCCTGGTGGTTAGAGCGCCTACTAGGCAGGTAGCCTAGTGGTTAGAGTGCCTACTAGGCAGGTAGCCTGGTGGTTAGAGCGCCTACTAGGCAGGTAGCCTAGTGGTTAGAGTGCCTACTAGGCAGGTAGCCTAGTGGTTAGAGTGCCTACTAGGCAGGTAGCCTAGTGGTTAGAGAGGCAGGTAGCCTAGTGGTTAGAGTGCCTACTAGGCAGGTAGCCTAGTGGCTAGAGCGGCAGGTAGCCTGGTGGTTAGAGCGCCTACTAGGCAGGTAGCCTAGTGGTTAGAGCGGCATGTAGCCTAGTGGGTAGAGCGCCTACTAGGCAGGTAGCCTAGTGGGTAGAGCGCCTACTAGGCAGGTAGCCTAGTGGTTAGAGCGGCATGTAGCCTAGTGTGTAGAGCGCCTTCTAGGTAGGTAGCCTAGTGGGTAGAGCGCCTACTAGGCAGGTAGCCTAGTGGTTAGAGAGGCAGGTAGCCTAGTGGTTAGAGAGGCAGGTAGTCTAGTGGTTAGAGAGGCAGGTAGTCTAGTGGTCTAGTGGTTAGAGAGGCATGTAGCCTAGTGGGTAGAGCGGCAGGTAGTCTAGTGGTTAGAGAGACAGGTAGCCTAGTGGGTAGAGCGGCAGGTAGTCTAGTGGCTAGAGAGGCAGGCAGCCTAGTGGTTAGAGAGGCAGGCAGCCTAGTGGTTAGAGAGGCAGGTAGCCTAGTGGTTAGAGAGGCAGGTAGCCTAGTGGTTAGAGAGGCAGGTAGCCTAGTGGTTAGAGAGGCAGGTAGCCTAGTGGTTAGAGAGGCAGGCAGCCTAGTGGATAGAGAGGCAGGTAGCCTAGTGGTTAGAGAGACAGGTAGCCTAGTGGTTAGAGAGGCAGGCAGCCTAGTGGTTAGAGAGGCAGGTAGCCTAGTGGTTAGAGAGGCAGGTAGCCTAGTGGTTAGAGAGGCAGGTAGCCTAGTGGTTAGAGAGGCAGGTAGCCTAGTGGTTAGAGAGGCAGGTAGCCTAGTGGTTAGAGAGGCAGGCAGCCTAGTGGTTAGAGAGGCAGGTAGCCTAGTGGTTAGAGAGGCAGGCAGCCTAGTGGGTAGAGCGGCAGGTAGACTAGTGGTTAGAGAGACAGGTAGTCTAGTGGTTAGAGAGACAGGCAGCCTAGTGGTTAGAGAGGCAGGTAGCCTAGTGGTTAGAGAGGCAGGCAGCCTAGTGGGTAGAGCGGCAGGTAGACTAGTGGTTAGAGAGACAGGTAGTCTAGTGGTTAGAGAGACAGGTAGCCTAGTGGTTAGAGAGGCAGGCAGCCTAGTGGGTAGAGCGGCAGGTAGACTAGTGGTCTAGTGGTTAGAGAGGCATGTAGCCTAGTGGTTAGAGAGGCATGTAGCCTAGTGGTTAGAGAGGCAGGTAGCCTAGTGGTTATAGAGGCAGGTAGACTAGTGGTTAGAGAGGCAGGTAGACTAGTGGTTAGAGAGGCAGGTAGACTAGTAGTTAGAGAGACAGGTAGTCTAGTGGTTAGAGAGGCAGGTAGCCTAGTGGTTATAGAGGCAGGTAGACTAGTGGTTAGAGAGGCAGGTAGACTAGTAGTTAGAGCGTTGGACTAGTAACCAAAAGGTTACACGATCAAATCCCCGAGCTGACAAGGAAAAATGTGTTGTTCTGCCCCTGAACAAAGCAGTTAACCCCACTGTTCCTAGTCTGTCATTGTAAATAAGGATTTGTTCTTGAAACTGACTTTACTAGTTAAATAAAGGTTCAACATTAGAAAGCCAGATATTCTGCATCAGGAGGTCTTTATAGCACATGACCACATGACTGGACAATCATCAACATCACCTAGAGCCTGCAGGACGTGGAATGGGGAGTCAAAACGGGTGTGTGTCTGCCTGTCTGTGTGTATCTGTGTGAGGCCCAAATAGATACCCGCTGATGTCCATGCATTGTGACATTGTTACACACAAAGATGTTTTACAGCAGCATAAGCTGTTGTCATGACCAAGATAGCCGGTTGTCATGACCAAGATGGCCTGTTGTCATGACCAAGATAGCCGGTTGTCATGACCAAGATGGCCTGTTGTCATGACCAAGATGGCCTGTTGTCATGACCAAGATAGCCGGTTGTCATGACCAAGATGGCCTGTTGTCATGACCAAGATGGCCTGTTGTCATGACCAAGATAGCCGGTTGTCATGACCAAGATGGCCTGTTGTCATGACCAAGATTACCTGTTGTCATGACCAAGGTGGCCTGTTGTCATGACCAAGGTGGCCTGTTGTCATGACCAAGATGACCTGTTGTCATGACCAAGATGGCCTGTTGTCATGACCAAGATGGCCTGTTGTCATGACCAAGATGGCCTGTTGTCATGACCAAGATGGCCTGTTGTCATGACCAAGATAGCCGGTTGTCATGACCAAGATAGCCGGTTGTCATTACCAAGATGGCCGGTTGTCATTACCAAGATGGCCTGTTGTCATGACCAAGATGGCCTGTTGTCATGACCAAGATAGCCGGTTGTCATGACCAAGATAGCCGGTTGTCATGACCAAGATGGCCTGTTGTCATGACCAAGATGGCCTGTTGTCATGACCAAGGTGGCCTGTTGTCATGACCAAGATGGCCTGTTGTCATGACCAAGATGGCCTGTTGTCATGACCAAGATAGGCGGTTGTCATGACCAAGGTGGCCTGTTGTCATGACCAAGATGGCCTGTTGTCATGACCAAGGTGGCCTGTTGTCATGACCAAGATGGCCTGTTGTCATGACCAAGGTGGCCTGTTGTCATGACCAAGATGGTGTAGTGATTAGTGTAATATAGTGCAATGCAGGGTAATGACCAAGATGGCCTGTTGTCATGGCCAAGATGGCCTGTTGTCATGACCAAGATGGCCTGTTGTCATGACCAAGATGGTGTAGTGATTAGTGTAATATAGTGCAATGCAGGGTAATGACCAAGATGGCCTGTTGTCATGGCCAAGATTGCCTGTTGTCATGACCAAGATGGCCTGTTGTCATGACCAAGATGGTGTAGTGATTAGTGTAATATAGTGCAATGCAGGGTAATGACCAAGATGGTGTAGTGATTAGTGTAATATAGTGTAATGCAGGGTAATGACCAAGATGGTGTAGTGATTAGTGTAATATAGTGCAATGCAGGGTAATGACCAAGATGGTGTAGTGATTAGTGTACTATAGTGTAATGCAGGGTAATGATCAAGATAATGTAATGAAGGTTAATAACCAATATAGTTTAAAGGATACTAACCAAGATAGTTATTACACCAAGGTAGTGGAATGAAGGATAAAGACCAAGATAGTTATTACACTAAGGTAGTGGAATGAAGGATAAAGACCAAGATAGTTATTACACTAAGGTAGTGGAATGAAGGATAAAGACCAAGATAGTTATTACACCAAGGTAGTGGAATGAAGGATAAAGACCAAGATAGTTATTACACCAAGGTAGTGGAATGAAGGATAAAGACCAAGATAGAGTAATGAAGGGTAATAACCAATATTGTGTAATGAACTGTAAAATACCAAGATAGTGTAATGAATGGTAATGACTAAGATATTGTAATGCAGGGTAATTTACAGCACATTCTTAGTGCCTCTCTCCCTTAGCCAGCTCCAGAACAGACAGTTGCTGCTGCAAACCAATTATCAAGACGTGGGCTCTTTCTCTCTCGCATAGGTTAGAAGAGGAGAGTAGAGAGAGGGCAGTGTGTGTGTGTGTGTGTGTGTGTGTGTGTGTGTGTGTGTGTGTATGTGTGTGTGTGTGAGTGTGAGAGAGTGAGTGTGTGTGTGTGTGTGTGTGTGTGTGTGTGTGTGTGTGTGTGTGTGTGTGTGTGTGTGTGTGTGTGTGTGTGTGTGTGTGTATGTGTGTGTGTGTGAGTGTGTGTGTATGGGTGTGTGTTTGTGTGTGTGTGTGTGTGTGTGTGTGTGTGTGTGTGCATTCGTTTGTTCATGTGTATGTGTCTCATCAGTGAACTGAGTGGATAGTTCTTATGTAAGATAAACTGATATAATGCACAACGTTCAACACAAACCTGGATAAAACTTGACTAGTTGTTATTTAAAATACTTATGTTTATTGCAACATTTTCAAATCCACAGTCAAAACAAAAATGGCTATTTCTGGAGTATTTGAATAGTTACTTTGAAAACAACAAATAGTTTGACAAATTGTATTGAAGAGGATTTTTAAACACTTATTTCAAATCCTATTTCCAAATACCTGGGTAAACTCACGGTCGTTTAGTTGAGTCAGTTTATTTCCAAATGCAAACAAACACTACTTTTCAAATGAAAAGATATCTGAATACTTTTCAAACAGCGTTTGAACGCAGGTTTGTTTTGGTTGGGCCCATAGGCCTCTGGTCAAAGTAGTGCACTATGTAAGGAAATATATATGTCATTTTGTGACACACCCTTATTCATTGACCTACCAAGTACGGTACTATATATCAAAAGGCAACAATATTGCAAACTCCGACCTAGTAAGGCCCTGAACTTTCACTGTGTAAAGAACTTTGACTTGCAAAACTAATCTCACAGCGCGAAGTTAGATGCTTTCAGATGTAAAACAACGCGTTAATTAGCATAACGTGTTCCGGAACTCGTCGTTAGAACTTCAGAACTCTCGTTCCCAAACGACAGGTACTTCGTGATTCCTTTAATGAGGTAAATGTCACAGGGACACAGAGTAGGAAGATAAAATGGAGAAGAAATGAAAAGAAATGGAGAGATTTTAAAAAAGAAAGAAAGACTGAAAATATGTGGCAGAGAATAAATCAAACGTATTTTACCGTGTGCTTGGTACGACTTGGTACGACTTCAGTCGCTCTCACTAACTTTAAACGAGGTTCTTCTGATGTCTGATGAGGGTGACAGGAGTGGGTTTGAGACAGAAAAATGACTTTAAAGGAAAGAAACTGTGAAAGGCGATTAAAGAGCTAAAAGGGAAAATATCTAAGATCTCTGATGTCACTGATGTCAACTTCCCACCATTTCTCTTTCTGTCTCTCTCTCTCTGTCTCTCTCTGTCTCTCACTGATGTCAACTTCCCACCATTTCTCTGTCTCTCTGTCTCTCTCACTGATGTCAACTTCCTACCATTTCTCTCTCAATCTCTCTGTCTCTCTCTCTCTCTGTCTCTGTCTCTCACTGATGTCAACTTCCCAACATTTCTCTCTCAATCTCTGTCTCTCTCTGTCTCTCTTTCTCTCTCTGTGTGTGTCTCTCTCTGTCTCTCTCTCTCTCTGTCTCTCTCGCTGTCTCTCATCTCTGTCTCTCTCTCTGCCTCTTTAACCACTAGGCTACCTGCCTCTCTAACTACTAGGCTACCTGCCTCTCTAACCACTAGGCTACCTGCTGCTCTAACCACTAGGCTACCTGCGCTCTAACCACTAGGCTACCTGCCTCTCTAACCACTAGGCTACCTGCTGCTCTAACCACTAGGCTACCTGCCTCTCTAACCACTAGGCTACCTGCTGCTCTAACCACTAGGCTACCTGCTGCTCTAACCACTAGGCTACCTGCCTCTCTAATCACTAGGCTACCTGCCTCTCTAACCACTAGGCTACCTGCCTCTCTAACCACTAGGCTACCTGCTGCTCTAACCACTAGGCTACCTGCTGCTCTAACCACTAGGCTACCTGCCTCTCTAATCACTAGGCTACCTGCCTCTCTAACCACTAGGCTACCTGCTGCTCTAACCACTAGGCTACCTGCCTCTCTAATCACTAGGCTACCTGCCTCTCTAACCACTAGGCTACCTGCTGCTCTAACCACTAGGCTACCTGCCTCTCTAATCACTAGGCTACCTGCTTCTCTAACCACTAGGCTACCTGCCTCTCTAACCACTAGGCTACCAGAGAGAACAGTCCATGACTAGGTTGGCAGGAGTCTTTGACACTTTTTAAGGCCTTCCTCTGACACCACCTGGTATAGAGTTCCTGGATTGTAGGAAGCTTGGCCCCAGCGATGTATGGGTGGTTTACAGTACTCTCTGTAGTACCAGTGTCTTGTGGTTGGACTCTAAGCAGTTGCCATACAAGGTGGTGATGCAACCAGTCAGGCTGCTCTCGATGGTGCAGCTGTTGAACTTTATCAGGTATCAGGAGTTATGTACACGTATTCAGTGACCAGTCAGGCTGCTCTCGATGGTGCAACTGTTGAACTGCATCAGGTATCAGGAGTTATGTACACGTATTCAGTGAAGAGTTACCTTTCCTTTCTCATACATTTCAACCTGAGGCACAAACACACACACACACATAAACACACACACACATGAACACACACATAAACACACACACTGTGAAGAGAGTGTTTGATTTGTGATGATGTGTTCCTAAAGTACAGTAGGTGCTGAACAGGAACAAGAGGATCCACAAGAAAAACTGCGTGTGAAACACAGTTGTACAGCAACGGATGAATTTCACTCTGTCTGTGTCATACTGCTACTAGATATACTAGTCTAGAGGAGTGATGTCACTGTGTCATACTACTACTAGATATACTAGTCTAGAGGAGTGATGTCACTGTGTCATACTACTACTAGATATACTAGTCTAGAGGAGTGATGTCACTGTGTCATACTACTACTAGATATACTAGTCTAGAGGAGTGATGTCACTGTGTCATACTGCTACTAGATATACTAGTCTAGAGGAGTGATGTCACTGTGTCATACTACTACTAGATATACTAGTCTAGAGGAGTGATGTCACTGTGTCATACTACTACTAGATATACTAGTCTAGAGGAGTGATGTCACTGTGTCATACTACTACTAGATATACTAGTCTAGAGGAGTGATGTCACTGTGTTATACTGCTACTAGATATACTAGTCTAGAGGAGTGATGTCACTGTGTCATACTACTACTAGATATACTAGTCTAGAGGAGTGATGTCACTGTGTCATACTACTGCTACTAGATATACTAGTCTAGAGGAGTGATGTCACTGTGTCATACTACTACTACTAGATATACTAGTCTAGAGGAGTGATGTCACTGTGTTATACTACTACTAGATATACTAGTCTAGAGGAGTGATGTCACTGTGTCATACTACTACTAGATATACTAGTCTAGAGGAGTGATGTCACTGTGTTATACTACTACTAGATATACTAGTCTAGAGGAGTGATGTCACTGTGTCATACTACTACTAGATATACTAGTCTAGAGGAGTGATGTCACTGTGTCTTACTACTACTGCTAGATATACTAGTCTAGAGGAGTGATGTCACTGTGTTATACTACTACTAGATATACTAGTCTAGAGGAGTGATGTCACTGTGTCATACTACTACTAGATATACTAGTCTAGAGGAGTGATGTCACTGTGTCATACTACTACTAGATATACTAGTCTAGAGGAGTGATGTCACTGTGTTATACTACTACTAGATATACTAGTCTAGAGGAGTGATGTCACTGTGTCATACTACTACTAGATATACTAGTCTAGAGGAGTGATGTCACTGTGTCATACTACTGCTACTAGATATACTAGTCTAGAGGAGTGATGTCACTGTGTCATACTACTACTAGATATACTAGTCTAGAGGAGTGATGTCACTGTGTCATACTACTACTACTAGATATACTAGTCTAGAGGAGTGATGTCACTGTGTCATACTACTGCTACTAGATATACTAGTCTAGAGGAGTGATGTCACTGTGTCATACTACTACTAGATATACTAGTCTAGAGGAGTGATGTCACTGTGTCATACTGCTACTAGATATACTAGTCTAGTGGAGTGATGTCACTGTGTCATACTACTACTACTAGATATACTAGTCTAGAGGAGTGATGTCACTGTGTCATACTGCTACTAGATATACTAGTCTAGTGGAGTGATGTCACTGTGTCATACTACTACTAGATATACTAGTCTAGAGGAGTGATGTCACTGTGTCATACTGCTACTAGATATACCAGTCTAGAGGAGTGATGTCACTGTGTTATACTACTACTAGATATACTAGTCTAGAGGAGTGATGTCACTGTGTTATACTGCTACTAGATATACTAGTCTAGAGGAGTGATGTCACTGTGTCATACTACTACTACTAGATATACTAGTCTAGAGGAGTGATGTCACTGTGTTATACTACTACTAGATATACTAGTCTAGAGGAGTGATGTCACTGTGTTATACTGCTACTAGATATACTAGTCTAGAGGAGTGATGTCACTGTGTCATACTACTACTAGATATACTAGTCTAGAGGAGTGATGTCACTGTGTCATACTACTACTAGATATACTAGTCTAGAGGAGTGATGTCACTGTGTCATACTGCTACTAGATATACTAGTCTAGAGGAGTGATGTCACTGTGTCATACTGCTACTAGATATACTAGTCTAGAGGAGTGATGTCACTGTGTCATACTACTACTAGATATACTAGTCTAGAGGAGTGATGTCACTGTGTCATACTACTACTAGATATACTAGTCTAGAGGAGTGATGTCACTGTGTCATACTACTACTAGATATACTAGTCTAGAGGAGTGATGTCACTGTGTCATACTGCTACTAGATATACTAGTCTAGAGGAGTGATGTCACTGTGTCATACTACTACTAGATATACTAGTCTAGAGGAGTGATGTCACTGTGTCATACTACTACTAGATATACTAGTCTAGAGGAGTGATGTCACTGTGTCATACTACTACTAGATATACTAGTCTAGAGGAGTGATGTCACTGTGTTATACTGCTACTAGATATACTAGTCTAGAGGAGTGATGTCACTGTGTCATACTACTACTAGATATACTAGTCTAGAGGAGTGATGTCACTGTGTCATACTACTGCTACTAGATATACTAGTCTAGAGGAGTGATGTCACTGTGTCATACTACTACTACTAGATATACTAGTCTAGAGGAGTGATGTCACTGTGTTATACTACTACTAGATATACTAGTCTAGAGGAGTGATGTCACTGTGTCATACTACTACTAGATATACTAGTCTAGAGGAGTGATGTCACTGTGTTATACTACTACTAGATATACTAGTCTAGAGGAGTGATGTCACTGTGTCATACTACTACTAGATATACTAGTCTAGAGGAGTGATGTCACTGTGTCTTACTACTACTGCTAGATATACTAGTCTAGAGGAGTGATGTCACTGTGTTATACTACTACTAGATATACTAGTCTAGAGGAGTGATGTCACTGTGTCATACTACTACTAGATATACTAGTCTAGAGGAGTGATGTCACTGTGTCATACTACTACTAGATATACTAGTCTAGAGGAGTGATGTCACTGTGTTATACTACTACTAGATATACTAGTCTAGAGGAGTGATGTCACTGTGTCATACTACTACTAGATATACTAGTCTAGAGGAGTGATGTCACTGTGTCATACTACTGCTACTAGATATACTAGTCTAGAGGAGTGATGTCACTGTGTCATACTACTACTAGATATACTAGTCTAGAGGAGTGATGTCACTGTGTCATACTACTACTACTAGATATACTAGTCTAGAGGAGTGATGTCACTGTGTCATACTACTGCTACTAGATATACTAGTCTAGAGGAGTGATGTCACTGTGTCATACTACTACTAGATATACTAGTCTAGAGGAGTGATGTCACTGTGTCATACTGCTACTAGATATACTAGTCTAGTGGAGTGATGTCACTGTGTCATACTACTACTACTAGATATACTAGTCTAGAGGAGTGATGTCACTGTGTCATACTGCTACTAGATATACTAGTCTAGTGGAGTGATGTCACTGTGTCATACTACTACTAGATATACTAGTCTAGAGGAGTGATGTCACTGTGTCATACTGCTACTAGATATACCAGTCTAGAGGAGTGATGTCACTGTGTTATACTACTACTAGATATACTAGTCTAGAGGAGTGATGTCACTGTGTTATACTGCTACTAGATATACTAGTCTAGAGGAGTGATGTCACTGTGTCATACTACTACTACTAGATATACTAGTCTAGAGGAGTGATGTCACTGTGTTATACTACTACTAGATATACTAGTCTAGAGGAGTGATGTCACTGTGTTATACTGCTACTAGATATACTAGTCTAGAGGAGTGATGTCACTGTGTCATACTACTACTAGATATACTAGTCTAGAGGAGTGATGTCACTGTGTCATACTACTACTAGATATACTAGTCTAGAGGAGTGATGTCACTGTGTCATACTGCTACTAGATATACTAGTCTAGAGGAGTGATGTCACTGTGTCATACTGCTACTAGATATACTAGTCTAGAGGAGTGATGTCACTGTGTCATACTACTACTAGATATACTAGTCTAGAGGAGTGATGTCACTGTGTCTGTGTCATACTACTACTAGATATACTAGTCTAGAGGAGTGATGTCACTGTGTCATACTACTACTAGATATACTAGTCTAGAGGAGTGATGTCACTGTGTCATACTACTGCTAGATATACTAGTCTAGAGGAGTGATGTCACTGTGTCATACTACTACTAGATATACTAGTCTAGAGGAGTGATGTCACTGTGTTATACTACTACTAGATATACTAGTCTAGAGGAGTGATGTCACTGTGTCATACTGCTACTAGATATACTAGTCTAGAGGAGTGATGTCACTGTGTCTTACTACTACTAGATATACTAGTCTAGAGGAGTGATGTCACTGTGTTATACTACTACTAGATATACTAGTCTAGAGGAGTGATGTCACTGTGTTATACTGCTACTAGATAAACTAGTCTAGAGGAGTGATGTCACTGTGTTATACTACTACTAGATATACTAGTCTAGAGGAGTGATGTCACTGTGTCATACTGCTACTAGATATACTAGTCTAGAGGAGTGATGTCACTGTGTCATACTACTACTAGATATACTAGTCTAGAGGTGTGATGTCACTGTGTCATACTACTACTAGATATACTAGTCTAGAGGAGTGATGTCACTGTGTCTTACTACTACTACTAGATATACTAGTCTAGAGGAGTGATGTCACTGTGTCATACTACTACTAGATATACTAGTCTAGAGGAGTGATGTCACTGTGTTATACTACTACTAGATATACTAGTCTAGAGGAGTGATGTCACTGTGTCATACTGCTACTAGATATACTAGTCTAGAGGAGTGATGTCACTGTGTCATACTACTACTAGATATACTAGTCTAGAGGAGTGATGTCACTGTGTCATACTACTACTAGATATACTAGTCTAGAGGAGTGATGTCACTGTGTCTTACTACTACTAGATATACTAGTCTAGAGGAGTGATGTCACTGTGTTATACTACTACTAGATATACTAGTCTAGAGGAGTGATGTCACTGTGTTATACTGCTACTAGATAAACTAGTCTAGAGGAGTGATGTCACTGTGTTATACTACTACTAGATATACTAGTCTAGAGGAGTGATGTCACTGTGTCATACTACTACTAGATATACTAGTCTAGAGGAGTGATGTCACTGTGTCTTACTACTACTAGATATACTAGTCTAGAGGAGTGATGTCACTGTGTCATACTACTGCTAGATATACTAGTCTAGAGGAGTGATGTCACTGTGTCATACTACTACTAGATATACTAGTCTAGAGGAGTGATGTCACTGTGTCATACTACTACTAGATATACTAGTCTAGAGGAGTGATGTCACTGTGTCATACTACTACTAGATATACTAGTCTAGAGGAGTGATGTCACTGTGTCATACTACTACTAGATATACTAGTCTAGAGGAGTGATGTCACTGTGTCATACTACTACTAGATATACTAGTCTAGAGGACTGATGTCACTGTGTCATACTACTACTAGATACACTAGTCTAGAGGAGTGATGTCACTGTGTCATACTACTGCTAGATACACTAGTCTAGAGGAGTGATGTCACTGTGTCATACTACTGCTAGATACACTAGTCTAGAGGAGTGATGTCACTGTGTCATACTGCTACTAGATATACTAGTCTAGAGGAGTGATGTCACTGTGTCATACTACTACTAGATATACTAGTCTAGAGGAGTGATGTCACTGTGTCATACTACTACTAGATATACTAGTCTAGAGGAGTGATGTCACTGTGTCATACTGCTACTAGATATACTAGTCTAGAGGAGTGATGTCACTGTGTCATACTACTACTAGATATACTAGTCTAGAGGAGTGATGTCACTGTGTCATACTGCTACTAGATATACTAGTCTAGAGGAGTGATGTCACTGTGTCTGTGTCATACTACTACTAGATATACTAGTCTAGAGGAGTGATGTCACTGTGTCATACTACTACTAGATATACTAGTCTAGAGGAGTGATGTCACTGTGTCATACTGCTACTAGATATACTAGTCTAGAGGAGTGATGTCACTGTGTCATACTACTACTAGATATACTAGTCTAGAGGAGTGATGTCACTGTGTCATACTACTACTAGATATACTAGTCTAGAGGAGTGATGTCACTGTGTCTGTGTCATACTACTACTAGATATACTAGTCTAGAGGAGTGATGTCACTGTGTCATACTACTACTAGATATACTAGTCTAGAGGTGTGATGTCACTGTGTCATACTACTGCTACTAGATAAACTAGTCTAGAGGAGTGATGTCACTGTGTCATACTGCTACTAGATATACTAGTCTAGAGGAGTGATGTCACTGTGTCATACTACTGCTACTAGATACACTAGTCTAGAGGAGTGATGTCACTGTGTCATACTGCTACTAGATATACTAGTCTAGAGGAGTGATGTCACTGTGTCATACTACTGCTACTAGATACACTAGTCTAGAGGAGTGATGTCACTGTGTCATACTGCTACTAGATACACTAGTCTAGAGGAGTGATGTCACTTTGTCATACTACTACTGCTAGATATACTAGTCTAGAGGAGTGATGTCACTGTGTCATACTACTGCTAGATATACTAGTCTAGAGGAGTGATGTCACTGTGTCATACTACTACTAGATATACTAGTCTAGAGGAGTGATGTCACTGTGTCTTACTACTACTGCTAGATATACTAGTCTAGAGGAGTGATGTCACTGTGTCATACTACTACTACTAGATATACTAGTCTAGAGGAGTGATGTCACTGTGTCATACTGCTACTAGATATACTAGTCTAGAGGAGTGATGTCACTGTGTCTGTGTCATACTACTACTAGATATACTAGTCTAGAGGAGTGATGTCACTGTGTCATACTACTACTAGATATACTAGTCTAGAGGAGTGATGTCACTGTGTCATACTACTACTAGATATACTAGTCTAGAGGAGTGATGTCACTGTGTCATACTACGTCTAGATATACTAGTATAGAGGAGTGATGTCACTGTGTCATACTACTACTACTAGATATACTAGTCTAGAGGAGTGATGTCACTGTGTCATACTACTACTACTAGATATACTAGTCTAGAGGAGTGATGTCACTGTGTCATACTACTGCTAGATATACTAGTCTAGAGGAGGTCACTGTGTCATACTACTGCTACTAGATACACTAGTCTAGAGGAGTGATGTCACTGTGTCATACTACTACTAGATATACTAGTCTAGAGGAGTGATGTCACTGTGTCATACTACTACTACTAGATATACTAGTCTAGAGGAGTGATGTCACTGTGTCATACTACTACTACTAGATATACTAGTCTAGAGGAGTGATGTCACTGTGTCATACTACTACTAGATATACTAGTCTAGAGGAGGTCACTGTGTCTTACTACTACTAGATATACTAGTCTAGAGGAGTGATGTCACTGTGTCATACTACTACTACTAGATATACTAGTCTAGAGGTGTGATGTCACTGTGTCTGTGTCATACTACTACTAGATATACTAGTCTACAGGAGTGATGTCACTGTGTCATACTACTACTACTAGATATACTAGTCTAGAGGAGTGATGTCACTGTGTCTTACTACTACTAGATATACTAGTCTAGAGGAGTGATGTCACTGTGTCATACTACTACTAGATATACTAGTCTAGAGGAGTGATGTCACTGTGTCATACTACTTCCAGATATACTAGTCTAGAGGAGTGATGTCACTGTGTCATACTACTACTACTAGATATACTAGTCTAGAGGTGTGATGTCACTGTGTCTGTGTCATACTACTACTAGATATACTAGTCTACAGGAGTGATGTCACTGTGTCATACTACTACTACTAGATATACTAGTCTAGAGGAGTGATGTCACTGTGTCTTACTACTACTAGATATACTAGTCTAGAGGAGTGATGTCACTGTGTCATACTACTACTAGATATACTAGTCTAGAGGAGTGATGTCACTGTGTCTTACTACTACTGCTAGATATACTAGTCTAGAGGAGTGATGTCACTGTGTCATACTACTACTAGATATACTAGTCTAGAGGAGTGATGTCACTGTGTCATACTACTACTAGATATACTAGTCTAGAGGAGTGATGTCACTGTGTCATACTACTACTAGATATACTAGTCTAGAGGAGTGATGTCACTGTGTTATACTACTACTAGATATACTAGTCTAGAGGAGTGATGTCACTGTGTCTTACTACTACTGCTAGATATACTAGTCTAGAGGAGTGATGTCACTGTGTCTTACAACTACTGCTAGATATACTAGTCTAGAGGAGTGATGTCACTGTGTCATACTACTACTAGATATACTAGTCTAGAGGAGTGATGTCACTGTGTCATACTACTACTAGATATACTAGTCTAGAGGAGTGATGTCACTGTGTTATACTACTACTAGATATACTAGTCTAGAGGAGTGATGTCACTGTGTCATACTACTACTAGATATACTAGTCTAGAGGAGTGATGTCACTGTGTCTTACTACTACTGCTACATATACTAGTCTAGAGGAGTGATGTCACTGTGTCATACTACTTCTAGATATACTAGTCTAGAGGAGTGATGTCACTGTGTCATACTACTACTAGATATACTAGTCTAGAGGAGTGATGTCACTGTGTCATACTACTACTAGATATACTAGTCTAGAGGAGTGATGTCACTGTGTCTTACTACTACTGCTAGATACACTAGTCTAGAGGAGTGATGTCACTGTGTCATACTACTTCTAGATATACTAGTCTAGAGGAGTGATGTCACTGTGTCTTACTACTACTGCTACATATACTAGTCTAGAGGAGTGATGTCACTGTGTCATACTACTTCTAGATATACTAGTCTAGAGGAGTGATGTCACTGTGTCATACTACTACTAGATATACTAGTCTAGAGGAGTGATGTCACTGTGTCATACTACTACTAGATATACTAGTCTAGAGGAGTGATGTCACTGTGTCTTACTACTACTGCTAGATACACTAGTCTAGAGGAGTGATGTCACTGTGTCATACTACTTCTAGATATACTAGTCTAGAGGAGTGATGTCACTGTGTCATACTACTACTAGATATACTAGTCTAGAGGAGTGATGTCACTGTGTCATACTACTACTAGATATACTAGTCTAGAGGAGTGATGTCACTGTGTCATACTACTACTAGATATACTAGTCTAGAGGAGTGATGTCACTGTGTCATACTACTACTAGATATACTAGTCTAGAGGAGTGATGTCACTGTGTCATACTACTACTAGATATACTAGTCTAGAGGAGTGATGTCACTGTGTCATACTACTACTAGATATACTAGTCTAGAGGAGTGATGTCACTGTGTCATACTACTACTAGATATACTAGTCTAGAGGAGTGATGTCACTGTGTCATACTACGTCTAGATATACTAGTATAGAGGAGTGATGTCACTGTGTCATACTACTACTACTAGATATACTAGTCTAGAGGAGTGATGTCACTGTGTCATACTACTACTACTAGATATACTAGTCTAGAGGAGTGATGTCACTGTGTCTTACTACTACTAGATATACTAGTCTAGAGGAGTGATGTCACTGTGTTATACTACTACTAGATATACTAGTCTAGAGGAGTGATGTCACTGTGTCTTACTACTACTGCTAGATACACTAGTCTAGAGGAGTGATGTCACTGTGTCTTACTACTACTGCTAGATACACTAGTCTAGAGGAGTGATGTCACTGTGTCATACTACTACTAGATATACTAGTCTAGAGGAGTGATGTCACTGTGTCATACTACTACTGCTAGATATACTAGTCTAGAGGAGTGATGTCACTGTGTTATACTACTACTAGATATACTAGTCTAGAGGAGTGATGTCACTGTGTCATACTACTACTAGATATACTAGTCTAGAGGAGTGATGTCACTGTGTCTTACTACTACTGCTAGATATACTAGTCTAGAGGAGTGATGTCACTGTGTTATACTACTACTAGATATACTAGTCTAGAGGAGTGATGTCACTGTGTCATACTACTACTAGATATACTAGTCTAGAGGAGTGATGTCACTGTGTCATACTACTACTAGATATACTAGTCTAGAGGAGTGATGTCACTGTGTTATACTACTACTAGATATACTAGTCTAGAGGAGTGATGTCACTGTGTCTTACTACTACTGCTAGATATACTAGTCTAGAGGAGTGATGTCACTGTGTCTTACTACTACTGCTAGATATACTAGTCTAGAGGAGTGATGTCACTGTGTCTTACAACTACTGCTAGATATACTAGTCTAGAGGAGTGATGTCACTGTGTCATACTACTACTAGATATACTAGTCTAGAGGAGTGATGTCACTGTGTCATACTACTACTAGATATACTAGTCTAGAGGAGTGATGTCACTGTGTCTTACTACTACTGCTAGATACACTAGTCTAGAGGAGTGATGTCACTGTGTCATACTACTACTACTAGATATACTAGTCTAGAGGAGTGATGTCACTGTGTCTTACTACTACTACTAGATATACTAGTCTAGAGGAGTGATGTCACTGTGTCATACTACTACTAGATATACTAGTCTAGAGGAGTGATGTCACTGTGTCATACTACTACTAGATATACTAGTCTAGAGGAGTGATGTCACTGTGTCTTACTACTACTACTAGATATACTAGTCTAGAGGAGTGATGTCACTGTGTCATACTACTACTAGATATACTAGTCTAGAGGAGTGATGTCACTGTGTTATACTACTACTAGATATACTAGTCTAGAGCGTGTAGATCTTCAGAACAACTGAATAAGGCTTCTCCTCCATCTCTCTGTGGAAAGCCGACCCTTAGCATTCTCCAAGGACAAAAGCACAAGGCCTCATGATTTCAGCAGATTTTCTGTGAGTTATTGAAAGATAGTTCCCCTGTTCTGTTCCTTCTGTTGTGTTAAATGGTCCTGTTGCCCTCTCTCTGATACCCGTGCCAAAGGACATGGTGTGTGTTGTGTTCTGTTCATATGTGAGCTATTGCATTTGGCCCAGGGCTCTTCTTTCCACACGACTCCTTGGAAGTCTGTCAAAAGAATTACCAATCCTGATGAATCTCTCTCCATCCTCCACACACACACACACACACACACACACACACACACACACACACACACACACACACACACACACACACACACACACACACACACACACACACACACACACACACACACACGCACACACACACACGCTCACGCACACTCGCTCGCTCACTCGCACACACAAACACTCACACACGTTCACACACACGCATGCACACACACATACAGTCACTATCGTTCTCACGCGCACACACACGCACACTCACACACAGCGCATGTTATCATGTGGTACATCAGAGTGTCGGTGTGAGTTGGCATCGTTCTACCTGCATGGTTCCTCCTCTGTCAACAGTATGTGAACAAACAGTAGAGGACAGGAAGAATGTTTTCCAGGCTGAAACACTGATCGTTATGGACAACACACAGCAAAACCCTACGTCTGCTCTAGAAGTTCATGAGGTTTTGTTCAGATGAGTAAATGTTGAGTCACAGGTTTGTTTGACTGTAAAGATGTTGGGTAAGACCTTTGAGGGTTAAGATTGAAAAATAGTTAGTAGTAGTTAACCCCAAGCTCAGGACTAGGACTCAGTATAATCCAATCAGAACTCAAATTAGCTCTCAAGGCCTGTGTCACCCCATCTCAGATATTTGTATAGATGTGGGTGAGAGGACAGGGAAGGTAGTGATGGGAGTGATCAGCCTGAGCTGAGAGAAAAGGGAGGAAGTTGATGTGATGGGAGTGATCAGCCTGAGCTGAGAGGAGAAGGAGAGGAAGTTGATGTGATGGGAGTGATCAGCCTGAGCTGAGAGGAGAAGGGAGGAAGTTGATGTGATACGAGTGATCAGCCTGAGCTGAGAGAAAAGGGAGGAAGTTGATGTGATGGGAGTCATCAGCCTGAGCGGAGAGGAGAGGGGAGGAAGTTGATGTGATGGGAGTGATCAGCCTGAGCTGAAGAAAAGGGAGGAAGTTGATGTGATACGAGTGATCAGCCTGAGCTGAGAGAAAAGGGAGGAAGTTGATGTGATGGGAGTCATCAGCCTGAGCTGAGAGGAGAGGGGAGGAAGTTGATGTGATGGGAGTGATCAGCCTGAGCTGAGAGGAGAGGGGAGGAAGTTGATGTGATGGGAGTGATCAGCCTGAGCTGAGAGAAAAGGGAGGAAGTTGATGTGATACGAGTGATCAGCTTGAGCTGAGAGAAAAGGGAGGAAGTTGATGTGATACGAGTGATCAGCCTGAGCTGAGAGAAAAGGGAGGAAGTTGATGTGATGGGAGTCATCAGCCTGAGCTGAGAGGAGAGGGGAGGAAGTTGATGTGATGGAAGTGATCAGCCTGAGCTGAGAGGAGAGGGGAGGAAGTGGGTGTGATGGGAGTGAGGGAGGGGGAGGGAGGGATGAGGTTGAGAGAAAGAGGGACAGCTCCATAGCCAGATAAAGGACTCCATCACCCTTATTCAATCCCCTGCAGCTCCAGGGGAAACAGTCATCAAGGTAAAGGGCGTCTAATTTGAAGAATCTAAAGTATTACATATATTGAGATTTGTTTAACACTTTTTTGGTTACTACATGATTCCATATGTTTTATGTCATAGTTTTGATTATTCTACAATGTAGAAAATATTAAAAATAAAGACAAACCCTTGAATGAGTAGGTGAGTCCAAACGATAATATTATTTTTTTCATCTGTGTCCATATTGTCTGTGAGTTTCTGGTAGACAGAATATGTGATTCAAGCTATATTAAAGAAAAAAGCATCTAATCAGCAATGGCAACATTCCACATCCAAAAGCTAAACGATCCACGGTATGATCGTCTTAAAACAATTCCACACCAATGGTATTCACTAAGCTGAAACCCTCATAGTAAACACCAATCGTATTCACTAAGCTGAAACCCTCATATTAAACCCCAATGGTATTCACTAAGCTGAAACCCTCATAGTAAACACCAATCGTATTCACTAAGCTGAAACCCTCATATTAAACCCCAATGGTATTCACTAAGTTGATACCCTCGTGATAAACACCAATGGTATTCACTAAGTTGATACCCTCATATTAAACACCAGTGGTATTCACTAAGTTGATACCCTCATATTAAACACCAATGGTATTCACTAAGCTGATACCCTCATATTAAACACCAATGGTATTCACTAAGTTGATACCCTCATATTAAACACCAATGGTATTCACTAAGCTGAAACCCTCATATTAAACACCAATAGTATTCACTAAGTTGATACCCTCATAGTAAACACCAATAGTATTCACTAAGTTGATACCCTCATATTAAACACCAATAGTATTCACTAAGTTGATACCCTCATATTAAACACCAATAGTATTCACTAAGTTGATACCCTCATATTAAACACCAATAGTATTCACTAAGTTGATACCCTCATAGTAAACACCAATAGTATTCACTAAGTTGATACCCTCATATTAAACACCAATGGTATTCACTAAGCTGAAACCCTCATATTAAACACCAATAGTATTCACTAAGTTGATACCCTCATAGTAAACACCAATAGTATTCACTAAGTTGATACCCTCATATTAAACACCAATAGTATTCACTAAGTTGATACCCTCATAGTAAACACCAATAGTATTCACTAAGTTGATACCCTCATATTAAACACCAGTGGTATTCACTAAGCTGAAACCCTCATATTAAACACCAATAGTATTCACTAAGTTGATACCCTCATATTAAACCCCAATAGTATTCACTAAGTTGATACCCTCGTGATAAACCCCAATAGTATTCACTAAGTTGATACCCTCATATTAAACACCAATAGTATTCACTAAGTTGATACCCTCATATTAAACACCAATAGTATTCACTAAGCTGAAACCCTCATATTAAACACCAGTGGTATTCACTAAGTTGATACCCTCATAGTAAACACCAATAGTATTCACTAAGTTGATACCCTCATATTAAACACCAATAGTATTCACTAAGTTGAAACCCTCATATTAAACACCAGTGGTATTCACTAAGTTGATACCCTCATAGTAAACACCAATAGTATTCACTAAGTTGATACCCTCATATTAAACACCAATAGTATTCACTAAGTTGAAACCCTCATATTAAACACCAATGGTATTCACTAAGCTGAAACCCTCATATTAAACACCAATGGTATTCACTAAGTTGATACCCTCGTGATAAACACCAATAGTATTCACTAAGTTGATACCCTCATATTAAACCCCAACAGTATTCACTAAGTTGAAACCCTCATATTAAACCCCAACAGTATTCACTAAGTTGATACCCTCATATTAAACACCAATGGTATTCACTAAGTTGATACCCTCATATTAAACACCAATGGCATTCACTAAGTTGATACCCTCATATTAAACCCCAATGGTATTCACTAAGTTGAAACTATCGTGATAAACACCAATAGTATTCACTAAGTTGAAACTATCGTGATAAACACCAATAGTATTCACTAAGTTGAAACTATCGTGATAAACACCAATGGTTTTCACTAAGTTGAAACTATCGTGATAAACACCAATAGTATTCACTAAGTTGAAACTATCGTGATGAACACCAATAGTATTCACTAAGTTGAAACTATCGTGATAAACACCAATAGTATTCACTAAGTTGAAACTATCGTGATAAACACCAATAGTATTCACTAAGTTGAAACTATCGTGATAAACACCAATGGTTTTCACTAAGTTGAAACTATCGTGATAAACACCAATAGTATTCACTAAGTTGATTTTTTATATTTATCATCATGTCTTATAACTTTGTGATTCCACATATATTTTTTTATCATGTTATTTAATGATTTAATATTTGTCACGTGAAATGTCCAGAGAAAATAACGTGATTTTCTTTATTTGAACTAGTCAAGTCAGTTATTAACCAACTCTAATTCACAATCACGGCCGACTGGGGAACAATGGGTTCACTGCCTTGTTCAGGGGCAGAACAACAGATTTTACTGTGTCAACTTGGTGACATGACCCAGCAAACTTTGGGTTACTGATCCAACATGCTAACCACTAGGCTACCTGCCTCTCTAACCACTAGGCTACCTGCCTCTTTAACCACTAGACTACCTGTCTCTCTAACCACTAGACTACCTGCCTCTCTAACCACTAGGCTAGCTGTCTCTCTAACCACTAGGCTACCTGCCTCTCTAACCACTAGACAACCTGCCTCTCTAACCACTAGACTACCTGCCTCTCTAACCACTAGGCTACCTGCCTCTCTAACCACTAGACTACCTGCCTCTCTAATCACTAGGCTACCTGCCTCTCTAACCACTAGGCTACCTGCCTCTCTAACCACTAGACAACCTGCCTCTCTAACCACTAGACTACCTGCCTCTCTAACCACTAGGCTACCTGCCTCTCTAACCACTAGACTACCTGTCTCTCTAACCACTAGGCTACCTGTCTCTCTAACCACTAGACTACCTGCCTCTCTAACCACTAGGCTACCTGCCTCTCTAACCACTAGACTACCCGCCTCTCTAACCACTAGACTACCTGCCTCTCTAACCACTAGACTACCTGTCTCTCTAACCACTAGACAACCTGCCTCTCTAACCACTAGACTACCTGCCTCTCTAACCACTAGGCTACCTGCCTCTCTAACCACTAGACTACCTGCCTCTCTAACCACTAGGCTACCTGCTGCTCTAATAATAATAATCTGAAGTACCCAAAAGAGCCGCTAAATGTCTTGTGATGCGTAACATAAAATCCTTGAAAGATACCAACATTCTGGTGGTTTGCTGATAAACGTTGAAAGTTTCCAATAATATACCCCACACCCTAGTCAAACGGTCTTAAAGACATAGTATTTGTTGTCGTTAGACATAACATTCAAGCATTTGTGTGTGTGTGTGTGTGTGTGTGTGCTGACAGCCTTTGCGCCCTGTCAGACCATGTGTGTAAGGGATACAGAGTGACAGATGAAGTCTTTCTGCTTCCTCTCACTAACATGGTTATTCTTCCACTGCACAGATCACACACACACACACACACACACACACACACACACACACACACACACACACACACACACACACACACACACACATTCACACACACACACACACAAACACACACATTCCACTCCACTGACTACTCCACAATACTCACGTACAGACTCCATACTGTTGATTCTTGAATCTGTAAACAAATCATACTAGAGATATCACAAGGAGTTCCTGACCATATCAAAATTATCACAAGGATTCTAGAGTTCCTGACCATATCAAAATTATCACAAGGATTCTAGAGTTCCTGACCATATCAAAATTATCACAAGGATTCTAGTGTTCCTGACCATTTTAAATAAATCACAAGGATTCTAGAGTTCCTGACCATATCAAAATTATCACAAGGATTCTAGAGTTCCTGACCATATTAAAACTATCACAAGGATTCTAGAGTTCCTGACCATATTAACATTATCACAAGGATTCTAGAGTTCCTGACCATAACAAAATTATCACAAGGATTCTAGAGTCCCTGACCATATTAAAGATATCACAAGGATTCTAGAGTCCCTGACCATATTAAAGATATCACAAGGATTCTAGAGTCCCTGACCATATTAAAGATATCACAAGGATTCTAGAGTCCCTGACCATATTAAAGATATCACAAGGATTCTAGAGTCCCTGACCATATTAAAGATATCACAAGGATTCTAGAGTCCCTGACCATATTAAAGATATCACAAGGATTCTAGAGTACCTGACCATATTAAAGATATCACAAGGATTCTAGAGTCCCTGACCATATTAAAGATATCACAAGGATTCTAGAGTCCCTGACCATATTAAAGATATCACAAGGATTCTAGAGTCCCTGACCATATTAAAGATATCACAAGGATTCTAGAGTGCCTGACCATATTAAAGATATCACAAGGATTCTAGAGTCCCTGACCATATTAAAGATATCACAAGGATTCTAGAGTCCCTGACCATATTAAAGATATCACAAGGATTCTAGAGTGCCTGACCATATTAAAGATATCACAAAGATTCTAGAGTGCCTGACATTATGAAATAAACTTAAAAGATTATAGAGTGCCTGAAAATATTGACAATATCACATGGATTCTAGAGTGCCTGACCATATTAAAACATTACAACAGCTCTTTTCTCTACAAAATAGCGCCCTATTCCCTGGTCAAAAGGAATGCACTATACAGGGAACAGGGAGCCATTTGGAACGCGGTAAGGATATTGTCTGAGATGACAAACTTGTCTGACCTAATTGTTTCAAAGACAATAAATGAAAGGTGTTTAACTTGATGCATTTCAAAAGTGTTCAGATGAAACACTGAGCTGTTTTAGTTCACTGAACCAGATGGTACTGTCAGATCAACTATCAATGACAGAGTTTTAGAGACAGATTCAGTATCAGTAGCTCACACACACACACAGATACACACAAACGTACACACACACATGCATGCGCACAAACACATGCACGCACACAGACGTGTGCATGTGTGTGTGCGTGTGTGTGTGTGTGTGTGTGTGCGTGTGTGTGCGTGTGTGTGTGTGTGTGTGTGTGTGTGTGTGTTTGTTTTTCCGACCCCTCAGTTTCCTCTGTGTTATAGTTCTCATCGACCTTGTGGTTCTAACTCTTCTGTTTCTCAAAACAGACCACTTCCTCAGAGACACAACTAAAGGTATTAGTGCCTGACCCCTGACCTCTCGCTGAGGATTATGGGTATGAGGAAGTGACCCTACGGTCCGTGTCGGCTCCTGTGGGTCTGATGTTATAAAGACAGAGAGAGAGAGAGAGAGAGAGATACACTTATGGCATTCACAGTCAGTTCACTGACAACCCTCTCAGATCACAGCAAAATCACACTCTACTTGAACAGAGCTATCCTCTATCATGAGGCATCAAAGCCAAAGGAACGGAATAATATGAAGAAATGCAATAGATGGAAGGAAATGATTGTGGAAATCTACCAAAAAATACAAGGCATCAACAAATTCAATCCGTTCTATAATAGTGAAGGTGTGAACTTAGCAGAAGAAAAACTACATTGTATATTTGACCTCTCAGCTTCCCTATTAAATACAAAATATATAAAGAAACGAATGTAAACAGTCAACCGAAGAAAATGAACATCAATGACAAATGGTTTGATGAAGAATGCAAAAACCTGAAAAAGAAATTGAGAAACCTGTCCAACCAAAAACATAGAGACCCGGAAAACCTGAGTCTACGCCTTCACTATGGTGAATCACTAAAACCCATACAGAAATACTGGTCAGAAATCAGCTCAATGTAATTGAAGAATCTATAGAATCTAACCACTTCTGGGACAATTGTAAAACTCTAAACAAACAACAACACGGAGAGTTATTTATCCAAAAAGGAGATGTATGGGTAAACCACTTCTCCAATCTTTTTGGCTGAAAAACAAAGAACAAACAGCAAAAACATACACATGATCAAACATACATCTTAGAATAAACTATTAAAGACTACCAGAACACACTGGATTCTACAATTACATTGAATGAACTACAGGACAAAATACAAACCCTCCAACCCAAAAAGGCCTGTGGTGTTGATGGTATCCCAAATGAAATTATAAAATACACAGACCACAAATTCCAATTGGCTATGCTTAAACTCTTTTACATCATTTTCAGCTCTGGCATCTTCCCCAATATTTGGAACCAAAGACTGATCACCACAATCCATAAAAGTGGAGACAAATTTGACCCCAATAACTACCGTGGGATATGCGTCAACAGCAATATTGGGAAAATCCTCTGCATTATCATTAACAGCAGACTCATACATTTCCTCAGCGAAAACAATGTACTGTGCAAATGTCAAATTGTCTTTTTTTTTAACCAAATTGCCGTACAACAGACCACATATTCAACCTGCACACCTTAATGGGCCAACAAACAAACCAAAAAAAAAGTAAAGTCTTTGCATACTTTGTTGATTTCAAGACAGCTTTCACTCAGTTTGGCATGAGGGTCTCCTATACAAATTGATGGAAAGTGGTGTTGGGGGAAAAACATACGTCATTAAAAAAATCCATGTACACAAACAACAAGTGTACGGTTAAAATTGGCAAAAAAACACACACATTTAGAGACACGTACACACATACACACACACGCATACTGTTTGATATGGTGTGTGTGTGTGTGTGTGTCTATGTGTCTGCATGTGAGTGTGTGTGTGTGTGTGTGTGTGTGTGTGTGTGTGTGTGTGTGTGTGTGTGTGTGTGTCTGTGTTTGAGAAAACAGCGATTTTGTGAATGACAAAGACTTGCCAACGGCGGCATACAAACAAACTGATACATTAAAACAAATTGATTGAAAGTTGAAGGTTAAATACATGATGTATGAAGAATCAATATCGCTCCAGGTCACCAAGAAAACAAACAAACGGACACACACACATACACACACACACACACACACACACACACACACACACACACACACACACACACACACACACACACCTTATATCTGGAGGTGCATAGTAATCAATCAAATCAATATGATTGATTGAGAATATAGTTATGAATGAGTGTGTGTGCGTGCGTGCGTGCGTGCGTGTGTGTGTGTGTGTGTGTGCACGTGTGTGTGTGTGTTATTTACTTTCAGTACATCATTTACTGAATAGGCTAATAGATTTTTTTTTATGGATATTCTCACTAACCAATTTTCTCTGATGTTTTTAGGAGAGCAGAAAATCAGGAGAGCCAATGGTGTGTCCCTGAAAATACAGATAACTGGCCAAAATGAAGTCAAATAGTCCATGTGGTGTCTTCATGCTTGGGTGCCTGATAATGCTTCATCCTTAAACATTTGGGAGGTGGAGTTTGTTGGTCTGCCTCTACTAAACATAGATGGAAGTATCATAGGAGGGAGGGAAGAGATGAGGCAGGGAGGGAAGAGATGAGGCAGTGAGGGAAGAGATGAGGCAGGGAGGGAGGGAATAGATGAGGCAGGGAGGGAAGAGATGAGGCAGGGAGGGAAGAGATGAGGCAGGGAGGGAGGGAATAGATGAGGCAGGGAAGGAAGAGATGAGGCAGGGAGGGAGGAAATGAAGGGAGGAAACGGAAAGTGAAGAGAAGAAGGGACAAATGGGAAAAATCCTCACCACCTTCATCATCATCATCACCATCATCATTAATATCATCATTAATATCATCGTCAACATCATTAATATTAACATCATCATCATCCTCATCACCACTATCATCATCATCATCATTAATATCGCCATTATCATCACCACCTTCATCACCAACATCATCATCCTCATCATTAATATCGCCATGATCATCATCACCACAGAGTAGCAGCAGTGTAAAAACAAAGGGGGTCAATGTACAGTGGCTTGTGAAAGTATTCACCCACTTGGTATTTTTCCAAGTGTGTGTGTGTGTTGTGTTGCCTTACACCCTGGAAATTGGGGTTAGACGTGCACCTGTCGACAACTTCCGGGGAACTTGGGGTTAGACGTGCACCTGTCGACAACTTCCGGGGAACTTGGGGTTAGACGTGCACCTGTCGACAACTTCCGGGGAACTTGGGGTTAGACGTGCACCTGTCGACAACTTCCGGGGAACTTGGGGTTAGACGTGCACCTGTCGACAACTTCCGGGGAACTTGGAGGACGCGCAATACATATAAATAATCAGAAAAATGATGGATGTTAATTATGGCCTCGACAACATCCCGTGAAATTGCAGAGCGCGAAATACAAATTGCAAAAATATAAATATTTAACATTCATGAAAACACATGTGTTATGCATCAAAATAAAGCTGAACTTCTTGTTAATCCAGCCGCTGTGTCAGATTTCTAAAAGGCTTTACGGCGAAAACACACCATGCGATCATCTGAGGACAGCACCCCGCATACAAATCCATGAAAAACATATTTCAACATAGCAGGTGCGCCACGAAAGTCAGAAATAGCAATATAAGAAATGCCTTACCTTTGATGATATTCTTCTGTTGGCACTCCAAAAGGTCTCAGATAAATCACAAATGGTCATTTTGTTTGATAATGTCCTCCTTTACATCCCCAAAAACTCAGTTTAGCTGGCACGCTTCAGTCAATAATCCACCCGTTTCCCTCCATCAAAATACATACAAAATGAATCCCAAACAGTACCAGAAAACTTCTCCAAACAAGTCAAACAACGTTTATAATCAAACCTCAGGTACCCTAATACGTAAATAAACGATACATTTAAAGACGGAGAATCGTCATTGTCTTTACCGGAGATAAACAACAAAGAACGCGCTCTCCTAGAAAAACTACAATTTCTAGCTTATTTTTCCTAAAACAAGCATGAAACTCTTTCTAAAGACTGTTGACATCGTGGAAGCCCTAGGAACTGCAATCTGGGAGTATTTTTTGCCTGATGATAAAAATGACAGCCATTGAAACAGTGTGAAAATTTATTTTTTGTTTTTTTTGGTTTGTCCTCGGGGTTTCGCCTGCCACATCAGTTATGTTATATTCATAGACATTATGTTAACAATTTCAGAAACTTTAGAGTGTTTTCTATCCAAATCTACCAATTATATGCATAACTATAGCTTCTGGGCCTGAGTAACAGGCAGTTTACTTTGGGCACGCTTTTCATCCGGACATCAAAATATTGCCCCCTACCCAAAGACGTTTTTAAACATTTTGGTCTCTTTGTTGCCTCTGATTAATGCCCTCATTGTCTGGTTCGTGAGTTTTGGTGGGAGGCGGCCCTCTCTTGGCAGGTTTATTGTGGTGCCATATTCTTTCCATTTTATTATAATGGATACGCTCTGTGGGACGTTCAAAGATTCAATATTTTTTTATAACCCAACCCTGATCTGTACTTCTCCACAACTTTGTCCCTGACCTGTTTGGAGAGCTCCTTGGTCTTCATAGTGCCACTTGCTTGGTGGTGTTACGTACTCTGTGGCCTTTCAGAACAGATGCATATATACTGAGATCATGTGACTGATCATGTGACACTTATATTGCACACAGCTGGACTTTATTTAACAAATTATTTGAGTTCTGAAGGTAATTGGTTGAACCAGATCATATTTAGGGGCTTCATAGCAAAGGGGGTGAATACATATGCACTCACCACTTTTCGTTTTTTAATTTTTTTTCGATTGTTTGAAACAAGTATTTTCTTAAATTTCAATTCACCAATGTGGACTTTTATGTGTATGTCCATTACATAAAATCCAAATTAAAATGTAAATTAAATTACAGGTTGTAATGCAACAAAATAGGAAAAATGCCATGGGAGGTGAAAACTTTTGTAAGGCACTGTAAATAGTGGCCATTTGAATAATTGTTAAGCAGTCTGATGGCTTGGGGGTAGAAGCTGAGCCTTTTGATCTCAGACTTGGCACTCCGGTACCGCTTGTCATGCGGTAGCAGAGAGAACAGTCTATGATTTGGATGACTGGAGTCTTTGACACTTTTTTGGGCCTTCCTTTGACACCGCCTGGTATAGAGGTCCTGGATGGCAGGAAGCTCAGCCTCAGTGATGTACTGGGCCGTATACACTACCCTCTGTAGTGCCTTACGTCAGATACCGATCAGTTGCCATACCAGGCAGTGATGCAACCAGTCAGGATGCTCTCGATGGTGCAGCTGTAGAACTTTTTGAGGATCTGGGGACCCATGCCAAATCTTTTCAGTCTCCTGAGGGGGAAAAGGTGTTGTCTTGCCCTCTTCATGACTGTCTTGGGTGTGTTTGGACCATAATAGTTCATTGGTGATGTGGACACCACGGAACTTGAAACTCTCGACCCACTCCACTACAGTCCCATCGATGTTAATGGGGGCCTGTTCGGCCCTCCTTTTCCTACATACAGTACATAGGTTTCCCATTTTTCCAGGTGGGAAAGGGAAGTGTGGAGTGCAGTAGAGATAGTGTCATCTGATGAGCTGGTCCAATAGGAAGTGTTAATTTACATTCCCAAAAACACCTGTTGTCCACCATTTGATCCATAATGAACAAGGCCTCGTTCTACTGGGAAAATTACATCAGGAGCAGCTGGGTCCCATCCAGGTAACGAGGTCGTCTGTCTGAACACACGCACACACACACACACACACACACACACACACACACACACACACACACACACACACACACACACACACACACACACACACATCCAGATCATAAGACCGTCTGTCAGAACACACACACACACACACGTCCAGATAACGATACCATCTGTGTGAACATGTGTCTGCTTGATGTGTGAGATGCTCATCGATGCTCAACCAGCGAATCCACACCTGTGTGTGTGTGTGTGTGTGTGTGTGTTAAAACACAATCCGCCATTGAAGTGACTCTACTTTAAAGAAGTAAACGTTACTAATTATCATATCTATTTAGATACTGAGGATGTTGCTTTTTTAATCTCGTTAGTAATGCCAGATGTGTTGTTGCACTTTAGTTTTGTGTTGTGATACTCCAGGAGTTTTACAGCAGACAACTTCAGCCTGACACTAGATCATTCCCCAGTTCATGTTTATATGTTTTATATTCACTAAATGGTCTTGCAGGCTTGTCCCAACACTTGATAATGTACATGTATGTAATTTCCCAGATGCTCTCACACAGAGCGACTTACAGGAGCAATTAGGGTTAAGTGTCTTTGCTCAAAGGGCACCTCGGCAGATTTATCACCTCGTCCGCTCTCGGGTTCGAACCGGCGACCTTTGGGTTACTGAGCCAACTCTCTTAACCAAGGCTACCTGACATAAAACCCCATTCTAATAGTGTATTTTGTTTGACACTAAACTGCTGTATTCTACACCAATTCCAAGAAGAAAAAAAAACGTAATTTGTTCGATAACAAATGTTCACAGGGGACCCCGACCCCAAGCTTGGGAACCGCGGTGCTACTTTCTACTGTTCTGTGTCACTTTATGTTACCTGTCTTCTTTCCTGGATCACACAGTGGAGCACAACGGAGACTCTCTGGCTGTATTTACACAGGAAGTCAATCACAGTCCAATCCAGACTGGTCTTCCACTTTAGAGATCAATCACAGTCCAATCCAGAATGGTCTTCCTCTGTAGAAATCAATCACAGTCCAATCCAGACTGGTCTTCCTCTGTAGAGATCAATCACAGTCCAATCCAGAATGGTCTTCCTCTGTAGAGATCAATCACAGTCCAATCCAGAATGGTCTTCCTCTGTAGAAATCAATCACAGTCCAATCCAGACTGGTCTTCCTCTGTAGAGATCAATCACAGTCCAATCCAGAATGGTCTTCCTCTGTAGAAATCAATCACAGTCCAATCCAGACTGGTCTTCCACTGGAGAGATCAATCACAGTCCAATCCAGACTGGTCTTCCGCTATAGAGATCAATCACAGTCCAATTCAAAATGGTTTTTGGACCAATCACAGTTAATAGTAAATGGGCAAAGATCAGATTTGTGCTGCCTGTGTAAATGTAGCCGGTGCATCACAACTCTCTACGGTAAGTCTGGTTAGTTTGATACGACACACTAGCTTTCAGTCCATCACACAGTGGTATTAACACACACACACACACACACACACACACACACACACACACACACACACACACACACACACACACACACACACACACACACACACATACACACACACACATACACTCTGCCCCAAAACCCTCTATTGCAGTTTCCCAAAACCAGTCTATCATAGATCCACTCTATCAGAGATCCAGTCTATCATAGATCCAGTCTATCAGAGATCCAGTCTATCATAGATCCAGTCTATCATAGATCCAGTCTATCAGAGATCCAGTCTATCAGAGATCCAGTCTATCATAGATCCAGTCTATCATAGATCCAGTCTATCATAGATCCAGTCTATCAGAGATCCAAACTATCAGAGATCCAGTCTATCATAGATCCAGTCTGTCAGAGATCCAGTCTATCATAGATCCAGTCTATCATAGATCCAGTCTGTCAGAGATCCAGTCTATCATAGATCCAGTCTATCATAGATCCAGTCTATCAGAGATCCAAACTATCAGAGATCCAGTCTATCATAGATCCAGTCTGTCAGAGATCCAGTCTATCATAGATCCAGTCTATCATAGATCCAGTCTGTCAGAGATCCAGTCTATCATAGATCCAGTCTATCATAGATCCAGTCTATCAGAGAAAAACACAGCGAAGGAATGAATGCATGCAGGTACACACACACACACACACACTGTATCCCTGGCTAGGTTGACAGTTCACAGTGGCATCTAGTCTATCAAACAGTATCACATGGTTCCTTCCAGTCTATCACACAGTATCACATGGTTCCTTCCAGTCTATCACACAGTATCACATGGTTCCTTCCAGTCTATCACACAGTATCACATGGTTCCTTCCAGTCTATCACACAGTATCACATGGTTCCTTCCAGTCTATCACACAGTATCACATGGTTCCTTCCAGTCTATCACACAGTATCACATGGTTCCTTCCAGTCTATCACACAGTATCACATGGTTCCTTCCAGACTATCACACAGTATCACATGGTTCCTTCCAGTCTATCACACAGTATCACATGGTTCCTTCCAGTCTATCACACAGTATCACATGGTTCCTTCCAGTCTATCACACAGTATCACATGGTTCCTTCCAGTCTATCACACAGTATCACATGGTTCCTTCCAGTCTATCACACAGTATCACATGGTTCCTTCCAGTCTATCACACAGTTTCACATGGTTCCTTCCAGTCTATCACACAGTATCACATGGTTCCTTCCAGTCTATCACACAGTATCACATGGTTCCTTCCAGTCTATCAAACAGTATCACATGGTTCCTTCCAGTCTATCACACAGTATCACATGGTTCCTTCCAGTCTATCAAACAGTATCACATGGTTCCTTCCAGTCTATCACACAGTTTCACATGGTTCCTTCCAGTCTATCACACAGTATCACATGGTTCCTTCCAGTCTATCACACAGTATCACATGGTTCCTTCCAGTCTATCAAACAGTATCACATGGTTCCTTCAGATGACAGACCGCTGTTCCAGCCAAGCCTTAAAACATGGAACGGTGTGTGTGTGTGTGTGTGTGTGTGTGTGTGTGTGTTTGTGTGTGTTGTGTCTGAAGTGAACGTTCAGTTCTCAGAGCTGCTCCAGACTGCCACAGTACTGAACGTCTAGGCCCGATGTCACGTCTCCTCTCTGCCACAGTACTGAACGTCTAGGCCTGATGTCACGTCTCCTCTCTGCCACAGTACTGAACGTCTAGGCCTGATGTCACATCTCCTCTCTGCCACAGTACTGAACGTCTAGGCCCGATGTCACGTCTCTCTGCCACAGTACTGAACGTCTAGGCCTGATGTCACGTCTCCTCTCTGCCACAGTACTGAACGTCTAGGCCCGATGTCACGTCTCTCTGCCACAGTACTGAACGTCTAGGCCTGATGTCACGTCTCCTCTCTGCCACAGTACTGAACGTCTAGGCCCGATGTCACGTCTCAATGCCACAGTACTGAACGTCTAGTTTACATGTTTATGTGTTTAGGTGTGTGTGTGTGTATGTGTGTGTGTGTGTGTGTTTATATGTTAATGTGTTTGTGTGTTTTTATTTGTGTGTTTGTTTGTGGTTATTGTTTATGTGTTTTTGTTGTGTTAATGTGTTTATTTGTGTGTGTGTGTGTTTGTGTTTATTGTTTATTTGTGTGTGTGTGTTTGTGTTTATTGTTTATTTGTGTGTGTGAAGGGTTAGTACACTGCTCGTCAGCCAAACGGTAGCAGAGATACAGGAACACAAAAAGAGGGATTCACACTCTCAGACACACACTGAACAAAAATATCATCATCATTCTATACTGAACCGTAATATAAACACAACATGTAAAGTGTTGGTCCCATGTTTCATGAGCTGAAATAAACGATACCAGAAATGTTCCTCACGCACAAAAAAATGCTTATTCCTCTCAAATGTTGTGCACAAATATGTTTACATCCCTGTTACTGAGCATTTCTCCTTTGCCAAGATAATCCATCCACAGAATGATCATTACGCAGGTGCAACTCGTGCTTGGGACAATAGAAGTCCACTCTAAAATGTGCAGTTTTGTCAAAAAAACACATTGCCACAAACATCTATAATTTTGAGGGGAGTGAAATTGGCATGCTGACTGCAGGAATGTCCACGTGTATGTTGTTGTGTGGGCGAACAGTTTGCTGATGTCAATGTTGTGAACAGTGGTGGTGGTGGGGTTATGGTATGGGCAGGCATAACCTACGGACAATGAACACAATTGCATTTGATGGATGGCATTTTAAATGCACAGAGATACCGTGACGAGATCCTGAGGCCCGTTGTCGAGTCGTTCATCTGCCACCATCACCTCATGTTTGATCATGATATTGCAGGGCCCCATGTCGCAAGGATCTGTGCACAATTCCTGGAAGCTGAAAACGTCCCAGTTCTTCCATGACCTGAGCACTCTCCAGACATGTCACCCATTGATCATGTTCGGGATGCTCTGGGCCGACGTGTACGACAGCGTGTTCCAGTTCCCGCCAATATCCAGCAACTTCACACAGCCGTGGAAGAGGAGTGGAACAACATTACATAGGCCACAATCAACAGCCTGATTAACTTCACGTGGCAAGAGGTAGTCACACCAGATACTGCCGGGTTTTCTGATCCATGCCCCTACCGTTTGTTAAAAAGCTATCGGTGACCAGCGTATCAGTATTCCCAGTCATGTGTTAAGCCATCATTTGTTTTATTTTTATTGACTGGTTTCCTCATATGAACTGATATGAACTCAGGGAACATCTTGAAATTGCTTGCGTTTATATTTTTGTCCAGAATACATAAAGATGTGCTGGATCACACACAGAGACACACGATACAGCCTAGAGGCTGAGGAGATGCTCCCACCAACGAACTAAAGGCTAATCCCATTGCTATAAGCTACTGCTAAGTATTCAGAACCTCCCACACAAGCATATACCGGCAGGTGTGTGTGTGTGTGTGTGTGTGTGTGTATGTGTGTGTGTGTGTGTGCGTGCGTGTGTGTGTGTCTGTGTGTGGGTGTGTGTGTGTGGACTGTAGCCTCTTGTATCTTTGTGGTAAAACTCTTTCTCCAGTCCCATTGGTGTATATTTAATGGAGTGTTTTAAAGGTTAACAGACTGCATGTTGACTGTGATACTATGTTACCTCTCCTGAGTCAGTTAAAGACACACACACACACACACACATAAACGCACACACACACACACACACACACACACACACACACACACACACACACACACACACACACTCACTCACTCATACTCACGCACACAAACACACACACACACACACACACACGCACGCACGCACCCACACACACACACACAAACAAACACACATACACACACACACACACACACACACAAACAAACACACATACACACACACACACACACACACACACACACACACACACACACACTTCTATGAGACCCTGTGGATGCCTTCGATGACCTCTATCATATTGGCCTGATTAAATTATTTTAGAGTTTAATCACGGACATATTTAATTCAGATTCTGTCTGCTTTGAGTCACAGGAGTTGCAAGGGTCAAAGTATTACCATATTCATTAGCTGTGTGTCCTGGGTGATACTGTATTACAGAGGCTGGGATCCAGAGGAATGTGTTGAAGAGGCAGTGGAATAATGAAGGCCTTTTGTGGTAAACAGCTGATGATTTGGGGGCTGGAAGGAAGGGAACCACTCAAATGACGGAGCTATGAATACAAGGCTTGACCATGCATGAGGTCAAAATCATATTTAATAGTTCAAAAATGAATGTACCAATCGCTGATTTCCCATTAAATAATACTTACGTAACTTATTTTCTGCGTTATAACTTACAGCGAGAACATACATATTCAGTATGTGATCTTGAACCTTTTGTGTTTGAACCCGTGATGTCATGCTCTTACCCACAAATCCACGCAGGAGCTAACCTTCTGTTATTTCTGACATCCCTCCTACACACACTTCTCCCAGAGCACATGATCAGCACAAGGCAACAAGTGAGTTCAACAAGTCAGAAGGTCTTTGACCCGAACCATCCATTAGGACCAGATTTGTCCTGGTTCAAGTCAAACCGTCCTAAGAAACACCAGCTGTCTGCAGATATTAATGCACTTTTCCAGCTGGAAGAAGAATGGGATATATGATGCTTATGGAAGCCTGGTTAGAAATACAAAACATAAACACCGGATAGAGAGTGTGTATATGCTTTATGTGTGTGTGTGTGTGTGTGTGTGTGTGTGTGTGTGTGTGTGTGTGTGTGTGCGTGCGTGCGTGCGTGCGTGCATGCGTGCGTGCGTGTGTGTGTGTGTGAGATTGCAACACAACAGTAGAAAGGTCTCTGTCATGAATAATTGAAAGCATCAGAGGAGGAGGAAAACCTTTTTGAATAGAAGTAGGGATCTTTTGGGAATGCTTCAATAGCTGCTTCAATAGCTGCTTCAATAGCTGCTTCAATAGCTGCTTTATCCCTTCTGCTGTCTAAAACCCTGGTCTGGTGCTGAGAGAGAGGGAGAGAGATAGAAGGGTATATTTGAGAGTGTATTCTTCCTCTCTCTCTCTCTCTCTCTCTCTCTCTCTCTCTCGTTCTTTCTATCTTCCTCTCTCTCTCTCTCTCTCTCTCTCTCTCTCTCTCTCTCGTTCTTTCTATCTTCCTCTCTCTCTCTCTCTCTCTTTCTTTCTCCCTTCCTCTCTCTCTCTCTCTCTCTCTCTCTCTCTCTCTCTCGTTCTTTCTATCTTCCTCTCTCTCTCTCTCTCTCTTTCTTTCTCCCTTCCTCTCTCTCTCTCTCTCTATCAATTCAATTCAATTCAAGGGCTTTATTGGCATGGGAAACATGTGTTAACATTGCCAAAGCAAGTGAGGTAGACAACATACAAAGTGAATATATAAAGTGAAAAACAACAAAAATTAACAGTAAACATTACACATACAGAGGTTTCAAAACAGTAAAGACATTACAAATGTCATATTATATATATATACAGTGTTTTAACAATGTACAAATGGTTAAAGGACACAATATAAAATAAATAAGCATAAATATGGGTTGTATTTACAATGGTGTGTGTTCTTCACTGGTTGCCCTTTTCTCGTGGCAACAGGTCACAAATCTCGCTGCTGTGATGGCACACTGTGGAATTTCACCCAGTAGATATGGGAGTTTTTCAAAATTGGACTTGTTTTCGAATTCTTTGTGGATCTGTGTAATCTGAGGGAAATAAGTCTCTCTAATATGGTCATACGTTGGGCAGGAGGTTAGGAAGTGCAGCTCAGTTTCCACCTCATTCTGTGGGCAGTGAGCACATAGCCTGTCTTCTCTTGAGAGCCATGTCTGCCTACGGCGGCCTTTCTCAATAGCAAGGCTATGCTCACTGAGTCTGTACATAGTCAAAGCTTTCCTTAATTTTGGGTCAGTCACAGTGGTCAGGTATTCTGCCGCTGTGTACTCTCTGTTTAGGGCCAAATAGCATTCTAGTTTGCTCTGTTTTTTTGTTAATTCTTTCCAATGTGTCAAGTAATTATCTTTTTGTTTTCTCATGATTTGGTTGGGTCTAATTGTGCTGTTGTCCTGGGGCTCTGTAGGGTGTGTTTGTGTTTGTGAACAGAGCCCCAGGACCAGCTTGCTTAGGGGACTCTTCTCCAGGTTCATCTCTCTGTAGGTGATGGCTTTGTTATGGAAGGTTTGTGAATCGCTTCCTTTTAGGTGGTTGTAGAATTTAACGGCTCTTTTCTGGATTTTGATAATTAGTGGGTATCGGCCTAATTCTGCTCTGCATGCATTATTTGGTGTTCTACGTTGTACACGGAGGATATTTTTGCAGAATTCTGCGTGCAGTCTCAATTTGGTGTTTGTCGCATTTTGTGAAGTCTTGGTTGGTGAGCGGACCCCAGACCTCACAACCATAAAGGGCAATGGGCTCTATGACTGATTCAAGTATTTTTAGCCAAATCCTAATTGGTATGTTGAAATGTATGTTTATTTTGATGGCATAGAATGCCCTTCTTGCCTTGTCTCTCAGATCGTTCACAGCTTTGTGGAAGTTACCTGTGGCGCTGATGTTTAGGCCAAGGTATGTATAGTTTTTTGTGTGCTCTAGGGCAACAGTGTCTAGATGGAATTTGTATTTGTGGTCCTGGTGACTGGACCTTTTTTGGAACACCATAATTTTGGTCTTACTGAGATTTACTGTCAGGGCCCAGGTCTGACAGAATCTGTGCATAAGATCTAGGTGCTGCTGTAGGCCCTCCTTGGTTGGTGACAGAAGCACCAGATCATCGGCAAACAGCAGACATTTGACTTCCGATTCTAGCAGGGGGAGGCCGGGTGCTGCAGACTTTTCTAGTGCCCGCGCCAATTCGTTGATATATATGTTGAAGAGGGTGGGGCTTAAGCTGCATCCCTGTCTAACCCCAAGACCCTGTGTGAAGAAATGTGTGTGTTTTTTGCCAATTTTAACCGCACACTTGTTGTTTGTGTACATGGATTTTATAATGTCGTATGTTTTACCCCCAACACCACTTTCCATCAGTTTGTATAGCAGACCCTCATGCCAGATTGAGTCAAAAGCTTTTTTGAAATCAACAAAACATGAGAAGACTTTGCCTTTGTTTTGGTTTGTTTGGTTGTCAATTAGGGTGTGCAGGGTGAATACATGGTCTGTTGTACGGTAATTTGGTAAAAAGCCAATTTGACATTTGCTCAGTACATTGTTTTCATTGAGGAAATGTACGAGTCTGCTGTTAATAATAATGCAGAGGATTTTCCCAAGGTAACTGTTGACACATATTCCACGGTAGTTATTGGGGTCAAATTTGTCTCCACTTTTGTGGATTGGGGTGATCAGTCCTTGGTTCCAAATATTGGGGAAGATGCCAGAGCTAAGGATGATGTTAAAGAGTTTTAGTATAGCCAATCTGAATTTGTTGTCTGTATATTTGATCATTTCATTGAGGATACCATCAACACCACAAGCCTTTTGGGGTTGGAGGGTTTTTATTTTGTCCTGTAACTCATTCATTGTAATTGGAGAATCCAGTGGGTTCTGGTAGTCTTTAATAGTCTATCTCTCTCTCTCTCTCTCTCTCTCCTCCCCCCATGGTGATAAGCTCTGTCAGCAACACTTACCACTGAGTGTAGTGTACAAGGCCAGTTCCAGTACCATATTTACAGGGATACTAGAATGATAGATAAACATTAGATACTTTGTCCATGTAGTGTATGTGGACACCTGCTCTTCAAACATCTCATTCCAAAATCATGGGGATTAACATGGAGTTGGTCCATATTAAACCTAGCATCAGATCAGTCTTAATTAAACCTGGCTCCATATCAGACTGTAACTAAACCTGGCTCAATATCAGACTGTAACTAAAACTGGCTCCAGATCAGTCTTAACTAAAACCATTCTGTTTCCTTTGTACTGTTGCTGGGTAATGCTCTTGTTAGGGATGTATTCAAGGACAGATTCAAGGCTGGATATGAGTACAACCTTAACAAAATATTCTTTATAGAGGGTTTTAAATTCCGTGTGGTTCAACAAATCAAGGTCTTGAAAAAACACAAAGACACACACACACACACACACACACACACACACACACACACACACACACACACTACATAACGAAAAGTTTGTGGACACTTGCTCCTCAAACATCTCATTCCAAAATCATGGGCATCAATATGCAGTTGGTCCCCCCTTTGCATCTGTAACAGCCTCCACTCTTCTGGGAAGGCTTTCCACTAGATGTTGGAACATTGCTGCAGGGGCTTGCTTCCATTCAGCAACAAGAGTATTAGTGAGGTCGAGCACTGATGTTGGGTGTTTAGGCATGGCTTGCAGTTCCCGTTCCAATTCATCCCAAAGGTGTTCGATGGGGTTGAGGTCAGGGCTCTGTGCAGGCCAGTCAAGTTCTTCCACACCGATCTTGAAAAAAATGTCTGTGTGGACCTCGTTTTGTGCATGGGGGCATTGTCATGCTGAAACAGGAAAGATCCTTCCCCAAACTGTTGTAACAAAGTAGGAATAACAGTATTGTCTCGAATGTCATTGTATGCTGTAACTTTAAGATGTTCCTTAAGTGATGGGCTGTGGCTGAAATTGCCGAATCGACTTATTTGAAGGGGTGTCCACATACTTTTGGCCATGTAGAGTATGTTGATCATATGACCTAGGTGACTAAGTCATATGATAAACAGAGTAGCAGCATGTGAGTGAGTATGCGTGTGTGTTGTCAGTAATAAATATACATTTACGTTCATATTATGTGTGAGTGATCAAATGATGGAGTGTGTGTGTGTGTGTGTGTGTGTGTGTGTGTGTGTGTGTGTGTGTGTGTGTGTGTGTGTGTGTGTGTGTGTGTGTGTGTGTGTGTGTGTGTGTGTGTGTGTGTGTGTGTGCGTGCGTGCGTGCGTGCGTGCGTGCGTGCGTGCGTGCGTGCGTGCGTGTGTGTGTGTGTGTGTGTGTGTGTGTGTGTGTGTGTGTGTGTGTGTTGGAGTGACAGTGTGTGTAAGTGTGTAGGGCCCTGTGAGTGTGCATAGAGACAGTGCATAAGAAATAATAAAATACAAGGGTGAATTCAGATCGTCCGTGTGGCCGTTTTGTCAGCTATTTAATTAACTATTTATTAGTCGTATTGCTTGGGGATAGAAACTGGTAAGGAGCCTGTTGGTGTCAGACTTGATTCACCGGTGTTGCTTGCCATGCGGAAGCAGAGAGAACAGTCTATGGCTTGGGTGGTTAGAGTCATTCGCGATTTTCCGGGCCTTCCTTTCACACCGCCTGATGAGGAGGTCCCGGATGGCAGGCAGCTCGTCCCCAGTGATGTACTGGGCTGTCAGCACCACCCTCTGTAGCACCATGCGATTGAAGGCGGTGTTATTACCATACCAAGTAGTGATGGGCTGTCCGCACCACCCTCTGTAGCACCATGTGATTGAAGGCGGTGTTATTACCATACCAAGTAGTGATGGGCTGTCCGCACCACCCTCTGTAGCACCATGTGATTGAAGGCGGTGTTATTACCATACCAAGCAGTGATGGGCTGTCCTCACCACCCTCTGTAGCACCATGTGATTGAAGGCGGTGTTATTACCATAACATGCAGTGATGGGCTGTCCTCACCAGCCTCTGTAGCACCATGTGATTGAAGGCGGTGTTATTACCATACCAATCAGTGATGGGCTGTCTGCACCACCCTCTGTAGCACCATGCGATTGAAGGCGGTGTTATTACCATACCAATCAGTGATGGGCTGTCTGCAACACCCTCTGTAGCACCATGTGATTGAAGGTGGTGTTATTACCATACCAAGTAGTGATGGACTGTCTGCACCACCCTCTGTAGCACCATGTGATTGAAGGCGGTGTTATTACCATACCAATCAGTGATGGGCTGTCCTCACCAGCCTCTGTAGCACCATGCGATTGAAGGCGGTGTTATTACCATACCAATCAGTGATGGGCTGTCCTCACCACCCTCTGTAGCACCATGCGATTGAAGGCGGTGTTATTACCATACCAATCAGTGATGGGCTGTCCTCACCACCCTCTGTAGCACCATGTGATTGAAGGCGGTGCTATTACCATACCAATCAGTGATGGGCTGTCCTCACCACCCTCTGTAGCACCATGCGATTGAAGGCGGTGTTATTACCATACCAAGCAGTGAAAGGCTGTCAGCACCACCCTCTGTAGCACCATGTGATTGAAGGCGGTGTTATTACCATACCAAGCAGTGAAAGGCTGTCAGCACCACCCTCTGTAGCACCATGTGATTGAAGGCGGTGTTATTACCATACCAAGTAGTGATGGGCTGTCTGCACCACCCTCTGTAGCACCATGCGATTGAAGGCGGTGTTATTACCATACCAAGCAGTGAAAGGCTGTCAGCACCACCCTCTGTAGCACCATGTGATTGAAGGCGGTGTTATTACCATACCAATCAGTGATGGGCTGTCCTCACCACCCTCTGTAGCACCATGTGATTGAAGGCGGTGCTATTACCATACCAATCAGTGATGGGCTGTCCTCACCACCCTCTGTAGCACCATGCGATTGAAGGCGGTGTTATTACCATACCAAGCAGTGAAAGGCTGTCAGCACCACCCTCTGTAGCACCATGTGATTGAAGGCGGTGTTATTACCATACCAAGCAGTGAAAGGCTGTCAGCACCACCCTCTGTAGCACCATGTGATTGAAGGCGGTGTTATTACCATACCAATCAGTGATGGGCTGTCTGCACCACCCTCTGTAGCACCATGTGATTGAAGGCGGTGTTATTACCATACCAAGTAGTGATGGGCTGTCCTCATCACCCTCTGTAGCACCATGTGATTGAAGGCGGTGTTATTACCATACCAAGTAGTGATGGGCTGTCCTCACCACCCTCTGTAGCACCATGTGATTGAAGGTGGTGTTATTACCATACCAATCAGTGATGGGCTGTCCTCACCACCCTCTGTAGCACCATGTGATTGAAGGCGGTGTTATTACCATACCAAGTAGTGATGGGCTGTCCTCACCACCCTCTGTAGCACCATGTGATTGAAGGCGGTGTTATTACCATACCAATCAGTGATGGGCTGTCCTCACCACCCTCTGTAGCACCATGTGATTGAAGGCGGTGTTATTACCATACCAAGTAGTGATGGGCTGTCCTCACCACCCTCTATAGCACCATGCGATTGAAGGCGGTGTTATTACCATACCAAGCAGTGATGGGCTGTCTGCACCACCCTCTGTAGCACCATGTGATTGAAGGCGGTGTTATTACCATACCAATCAGTGATGGGCTGTCCTCACCACCCTCTGTAGCACCATGCGATTGAAGGCGGTGTTATTACCATACCAATCAGTGATGGACTGTCCTCACCAGCCTCTGTAGCGCCATGCGATTGAAGGCGGTGTTATTACCATACCAATCAGTGATGGGCTGTCCTCACCACCCTCTGTAGCACCATGTGATTGAAGGCGGTGTTATTACCATACCAATCAGTGATGGGCTGTCCTCACCACCCTCTGTAGCACCATGTGATTGAAGGCGGTGTTATTACCATACCAATCAGTGATGGGCTGTCCTCACCACCCTCTGTAGCACCATGTGATTGAAGGCGGTGTTATTACCACACCAAGCAGTGATGGGCTGTCCTCACCACCCTCTGTAGCACCATGCGATTGAAGGCGGTGTTATTACCATACCAATCAGTGATGGGCTGTCCTCACCACCCTCTGTAGCACCATGCGATTGAAGGCGGTGTTATTACCACACCAAGCAGTGATGGGCTGTCCTCACCACCCTCTGTAGCACCATGTGATTGAAGGCAGTGTTATTACCATAACATGCAGTGATGGGCTGTCCTCACCACCCTCTGTAGCACCATGTGATTGAAGGCGGTGTTATTACCACACCAAGCAGTGATGGGCTGTCCTCACCACCCTCTGTAGCACCATGTGATTGAAGGCGGTGTTATTACCATAACATGCAGTGATGGGCTGTCCTCACCACCCTCTGTAGCACCATGCGATTGAAGGCGGTGTTAATACCACACCAAGCAGTGATGGGCTGTCCTCACCACCCTCTGTAGCACCATGTGATTGAAGGCGGTGTTATTACCATAACATGCAGTGATGGGCTGTCCTCACCACCCTCTGTAGCACCATGTGATTGAAGGCGGTGTTATTACCATACCAATCAGTGATGGGCTGTCCTCACCACCCTCTGTAGCACCATGCGATTGAAGGCGGTGTTATTACCACACCAAGCAGTGATGGGCTGTCCTCACCACCCTCTGTAGCACCATGTGATTGAAGGCGGTGTTATTACCATAACATGCAGTGATGGGCTGTCCTCACCACCCTCTGTAGCACCATGTGATTGAAGGCGGTGTTATTACCACACCAAGCAGTGATGGGCTGTCCTCACCACCCTCTGTAGCACCATGTGATTGAAGGCGGTGTTATTACCATAACATGCAGTGATGGGCTGTCCTCACCACCCTCTGTAGCACCATGCGATTGAAGGCGGTGTTATTACCATACCAATCAGTGATGGGCTGTCCTCACCACCCTCTGTAGCACCATGTGATTGAAGGCGGTGTTATTACCATACCAATCAGTGATGGGCTGTCCTCACCACCCTCTGTAGCACCATGTGATTGAAGGCAGTGTTATTACCACACCAAGCAGTGATGGGCTGTCCTCACCACCCTCTGTAGCACCATGCGATTGAAGGCGGTGTTATTACCATACCAATCAGTGATGGGCTGTCCTCACCACCCTCTGTAGCACCATGCGATTGAAGGCGGTGTTATTACCACACCAAGCAGTGATGGGCTGTCCTCACCACCCTCTGTAGCACCATGTGATTGAAGGCAGTGTTATTACCATAACATGCAGTGATGGGCTGTCCTCACCACCCTCTGTAGCACCATGTGATCGAAGGCGGTGTTATTACCACACCAAGCAGTGATGGGCTGTCCTCACCACCCTCTGTAGCACCATGTGATTGAAGGCGGTGTTATTACCATAACATGCAGTGATGGGCTGTCCTCAACACCCTCTGTAGCACCATGCGATTGAAGGCGGTGTTATTACCACACCAAGCAGTGATGGGCTGTCCTCACCACCCTCTGTAGCACCATGTGATTGAAGGCGGTGTTATTACCATAACATGCAGTGATGGGCTGTCCTCACCACCCTCTGTAGCACCATGTGATTGAAGGCGGTGTAATTACCATACCAATCAGTGATGGGCTGTCCTCACCACCCTCTGTAGCACCATGCGATTGAAGGCGGTGTTATTACCACACCAAGCAGTGATGGGCTGTCCTCACCACCCTCTGTAGCACCATGTGATTGAAGGCGGTGTTATTACCATAACATGCAGTGATGGGCTGTCCTCACCACCCTCTGTAGCACCATGTGATTGAAGGCGGTGTTATTACCACACCAAGCAGTGATGGGCTGTCCTCACCACCCTCTGTAGCACCATGTGATTGAAGGCGGTGTTATTACCATAACATGCAGTGATGGGCTGTCCTCACCACCCTCTGTAGCACCATGCGATTGAAGGCGGTGTTATTACCACACCAAGCAGTGATGGGCTGTCCTCACCACCCTCTGTAGCACCATGTGATTGAAGGCGGTGTTATTACCATAACATGCAGTGATGGGCTGTCCTCACCACCCTCTGTAGCACCATGTGATTGAAGGCGGTGTTATTACCATACCAATCAGTGATGGGCTGTCCTCACCACCCTCTGTAGCACCATGTGATTGAAGGCGGTGTTATTACCACACCAAGCAGTGATGGGCTGTCCTCACCACCCTCTGTAGCACCATGTGATTGAAGGCGGTGTTATTACCATAACATGCAGTGATGGGCTGTCCTCACCACCCTCTGTAGCACCATGCGATTGAAGGCGGTGTTATTACCATACCAATCAGTGATGGGCTGTCTGCACCACCCTCTGTAGCACCATGCGATTGAAGGCGGTGTTATTACCATACCAATCAGTGATGGGCTGTCAGCACCACCCTCTGTAGCACCATGTGATTGAAGGCGGTGTTATTACCATACCAATCAGTGATGGGCTGTCAGCACCACCCTCTGTAGCGCCATGTGATTGAAGGCGGTGTTATTACCATACCAATCACTGATGGGCTGTCTGCACCACCCTCTGTAGCACCATGCGATTGAAGGCGGTGTTATTACCACACCAAGCAGTGATGGGATGTCCTCACCACCCTCTGTAGCACCATGTGATTGAAGGCGGTGTTATTACCATAACATGCAGTGATGGGCTGTCCTCACCACCCTCTGTAGCACCATGTGATTGAAGGCGGTGTTATTACCATACCAATCAGTGATGGGCTGTCCTCACCACCCTCTGTAGCACCATGTGATTGAAGGCGGTGTTATTACCACACCAAGCAGTGATGGGCTGTCCTCACCACCCTCTGTAGCACCATGTGATTGAAGGCGGTGTTATTACCATAACATGCAGTGATGGGCTGTCCTCACCACCCTCTGTAGCACCATGCGATTGAAGGCGGTGTTATTACCATACCAATCAGTGATGGGCTGTCTGCACCACCCTCTGTAGCACCATGCGATTGAAGGCGGTGTTATTACCATACCAATCAGTGATGGGCTGTCAGCACCACCCTCTGTAGCACCATGTGATTGAAGGCGGTGTTATTACCATAACAAGCAGTGATGGGCTGTCTGCACCACCCTCTGTAGCACCATGTGATTGAAGGCGGTGTTATTACCATACCAATCAGTGATGGGCTGTCAGCACCACCCTCTGTAGCACCATGTGATTGAAGGCGGTGTTATTACCATACCAATCAGTGATGGGCTGTCCTCACCACCCTCTGTAGCAACATGTGATTGAAGGCGGTGTTATTACCATACCAAGTAGTGATGGGCTGTCAGCACCACCCTCTGTAGCACCATGCGATTGAAGGCGGTGTTATTACCATAACAAGCAGTGATCCACCCAGTCAAGGTGCTCTCAGTGGAACAGCTGTAGAATGTTTAGAGGATGTTTTCAGGATTTCTCTCATGTTCAGTCAGTCTGTTGTTTTGTAAACCATAACAACAACATGTCTATTATAATTACGTAAAAGGACGAGACCAAATCATTTTTTTCAAATGGTTCTGTTCTGTAACTCATTCAAATGATTTCTATTTCCTTACAAGACCCTTTTAACATCACATAGAACAAGTTGAAGGTACACACACACACACACACACACACACACACACACACACACACACACAATACGTGACGGTTTGATGGTGGCGAATCCTTATTGTGGCTAGCTTCACATTCCACTCTGGTGGCGAATCCTTATTGAGGCTAGCTTCACATTC
>NW_023493658.1:2711218-2716218 GCF_013265735.2 Oncorhynchus mykiss
GCTCCATAACAGACTGGAACTAAACCTGGCTCCAGATCAGACTGTAACTAAACCTGGCTCCAGATCAGACTGTAACTAAACCTGGCTCCATATCAGACTGTAACTAAACCTGGCTCCATATCAGACTGTAACTAAACCTGGCTCCAGATCAGTCTTAACTAAAACAATTCTGTTTCCTTTGTACTGTTGCTGGGTAATGCTTTTGTTAGGGATGTATTCAAGGACAGATTCAAGGCTGGATATGAGTGCATCCTAAATATTCTGTAGAGAGGGTTTTAAAGCCAGTGTTGTTCAACAACTCAAGGTCTTGAAGAAACACAAAGACACACACACACACACATACACTACATAACCAAAAGTATGTGGACACTGTTTGTCTAACATCTCATTCCAAAATCATGGGCATTAATATGCATTTGGTCCCCCCTTTGCAGCTATAACAGCCTCCAGTCTTCTGGGAAGGCTTTCACTAGATTTTGGAATATCGCTGTGAGGACTTGCATCAACTCAGCCACAAGAGCATTAGTTATGTCGAGCACTGATGTTGGGCAATTAGGCCTGGCTCACAGTCGGTGTTCCAATTCATCCCAAAGGTGTTCGATGGGGTTGAGGTCAGGCCTCTCTGCAGACCAGTCAAGTTCTTCCACACCGATCTCAACAAACCATTTCTGCATGGACATCGCTTTGTGCAGTGGGGAATTGTCATGCTGAAACAGGAAAGGGCCTTCCCCAAACTGTTGGCAACAAAAAATGGAAGCACAGTCATCTGGAATGTTATTGTATGCTGCTGTAGCATTAAGATGTCCCTCCACTGGAACTAAGGGGCCCGAACCATGAAAAACAGCCCCAGACCATTATTCCTCCTCCACCAAACCTTTACTGTTGGCACTATGCATTGGGGCGGGTAGAGCTCTCCTGGCAGCCGCCACACCCAGATTCGTCCGTCAGACTGCCAGATGGTGAAGTGTGATTCATCACTCCAGAGAACGTGTTTCCACTGCTCCGGAGTCCAATGGCGGCTGCTGGGCCATGGAAACCTATTTCAGGAAGCTCCCGACAAACAGTTATTGTGCTGACGTTGCCTCCAGAGGCAGTTTGGAAATCAGCAGTGAGTGTTGCAATCGAGGACAGACGATTTTGACTTGCTTCAGCACTCGGCAGTCCCATTCTGTGAGCTGTGTGGCCTACCACGTCACGGTTGAGCTGCTGTTGCTCCTAGACGCTTCCACCTCCCAATAACAGCAGTTACTGTTGACTGGGGTAGCTCTAGTAAGTCATACATTTGATGAACTGACTTGTTGGAATGGTGGCATCCTATGACGGTGCCATGTTAAAAGTCACTGAGATCTTCAGTAAGGCCATTCTACTGCCAATGTTTTTCTTTGGAGGTTACATGGTTGTGTGCTCGATTTTATACATCTGTCAGCAACAGGTGTGGTAGAAAAGCCAAATCCACTAATTTGAAGGGGTGTCCACATACTTTTGTATATTAAATATATAGTATCTGCGCAAGGTTTGTACCGGCGCTCTCTTACTAGGAGTTGCCTGAAGGGTTCAGATTGAGAACAGGGCCTTGGGTAGGCCCAACACCTCTCTCCCAACAACCCACCCTGGGATCTCCCAATCCGCCTGTCACCCTTCTTCTCTCTCCCCCCCCCACCCTCCCTCCTTCTTCACCCTCTTTATCACTCTATAAAGAGATGGGCTGGAGGGGACGAGGGGAGGGGGAGTTGAGGGAGGGAGGGATCCTCCCCCCACGCAGACAGATGGAGACCTGAGGCACAACGCCGAGAGATCCACTTTGATTCCCCCCTCCCTCCCTCTTGGTCTCCCTCCTCCTTCCTCCCCTGCTCCCCCTCACCCCTCCCCCCTCCTCCCTCCTGGTCTGCCTCCTCCTCCCTCCTCCCTTCTCCCTCCTCCCTCCCTGTTCCCCCTCACCCCTCGCCTTGTGTTCAGCCAGCAGAAAGAGAAGAGCAGGAGGATGGAGTGAGGCCATGAGCGTTGCACAGAAAATACTAAACTATGGTCTGTTCACAGGGAAATACTAAACTATGGTCTGTTACTCACAGGGAAATACTAAACTATGGTCTGTTCACAGGGAAATAATAAACTATGGTCTGTTACTCACAGGGAAATAATAAACTATGGTCTGTTACACACAGGGAAATACTAAACTATGGTCTGTTACTCACAGGGAAATACTAAACTATGGTCTGTTCACAGGGCAATACTAAACTATGGTCTGTTACTCACAGGGAAATACTAAACTATGGTCTGTTACTCACAGGGAAATACTAAACTATGGTCTGTTCACAGAGAAATACTAAACTATGGTCTGTTACTCACAGGGAAATACTAAACTATGGTCTGTTACTCACAGGGAAATACTAAACTATGGTCTGTTACTCACAGGGAAATACTAAACTATGGTCTGTTACTCACAGGGAAATAATAAACTATGGTCTGTTACTCACAGGGAAATACTAAACTATGGTATGTTACTCACAGGGAAATACTAAACTATGGTCTGTTACTCACAGGGAAATACTAAACTATGTTATGTTACTCACAGGGAAATACTAAACTATGGTCTGTTACTCACAGGGAAATACTAAACTATGGTCTGTTACTCACAGGGAAATACTAAACTATGGTCTGTTACTCACAGGGAAATACTAAACTATGGTCTGTTACTCACAGGGAAATACTAAACTATGGTCTGTTACTCACAGGGAAATACTAAACTATGGTCTGTTACTCACAGGGAAATACTAAACTATGGTCTGTTACTCACAGGGAAATACTAAACTATGGTCTGTTACTCACAGGGAAATACTAAACTATGGTCTGTTACTCACAGGGAAATACTAAACTATGGTCTGTTACTCACAGGGAAATACTAAACTATGGTCTGTTACTCACAGGGAAATACTAAACTATGGTCTGTTACTCACAGGGAAATACTCAACTATGGTCTGTTACTCACAGGGAAATACTAAACTATGGTCTGTTCACAGGGAAATACTTCAGGGAAATACTATAGCGCATGTTGCGAACAGAGAAAGACCGTAGGAAGAAGACGGCCCAGATGAAACAACTGGTCCAGATTTGGCCCCATAATACAGTGTTACTAATACTGTATACTGGAAAGATACACTATACTCCATTAAAACTATATAGATTACTGTTACTCAGAGGGACAGAATATAGTCCATCAAGACTAGATACATTATTGTTACTCAGCGAGACAGAATATAGTCCATCAAGACTAGATACATTACTGTTACTCAGAGAGACAGAATATAGTCCATCAAGACTAGATACATGACTGTTACTCAGAGGGAAAGACAGTGACTGTCGGCTGGAGTAAAAAGAAATGGAGGCTAAATGTAATATGATTACTGCCAGGGAAAATCCAGTGTGGATTTGAGAAAGGGACTGGATGTGATCTGTTTGACAAAGGTACAGAGGGGAAGGGAGGGGAGGCTATAAGTGATATTATTCATAGGGGGAAAAGCTCTGTCCAGAAGTGGCATAATAACACATTGAGTACTACAGCACAGGAAAAGAAACAGCCTAGTGCACGTATGACACTGAGCTACACAATAATTCATAGTCTTTCATATAGTCCTTATCCACAACATGCCAGCCTGCTATAGACCTTCATAGTCTTTCATTTAGTCATTATCCACAACATACCAGCCTGCTATAGACCTTCATAGTCTTTCATTTAGTCATTATCCACAACATACCAGCCTGCTATAGACATTCATATTATTTCATTTAGTCATTATCCACAACATACCAGCCTGCTATAGACCTTCATAGTATTTCATATAGTAACAACATGCCAGCCTGCTATAGACCTTCATAGTATTTCATATAGTCATTATCCACAACATGCCAGCCTGCTATAGAACTTCATAGTCTTTCATTTAGTCATTATCCACAACATACCAGCCTGCTATAGACATTCATAGTATTTCATATAGTCCTTATCCACAACATGCCAGCCTGCTATAGACCTTCATAGTCTTTCATTTAGTCATTATCCACAACATACCAGCCTGCTATAGACATTCATAGTATTTCATATAGTCATTACCCACAACATGCCAGCCTGCTATAGACCTTCATAGTATTTCATATAGTCATTATCCACAACATGCCAGCCTGCTATAGACCTTCATAGTCTTTCATATAGTCACAACATGTCAGCCTGCTATAGACCTTCATAGTATTTCATATAGTCATTATCCTCAACATGCCAGCCTGCTATAGACCTTCATAGTATTTCATATAACCACAACATGCCAGCCTGCTATAGACCTTCATAGTCTTTCATATAGTCACAACATGCCAGCCTGCTATAGACCTTCATAGTAATTCATATAGCCACAACATGCCAGCCTGCTATAGACCTTCATAGTAATTCATATAGCCACAACATGCCAGCCTGCTATAGACCTTCATAGTCTTTCATATAGCCACAACATGTCAGCCTGCTATAGACCTTCATAGTATTTCATATAGCCACAACATGCCAGCCTGCTATAGACCTTCATAGTCTTTCATATAGTCACAACATGCCAGCCTGCTATAGACCTTCATAGTAATTCATATAGCCACAACATGCCAGCCTGCTATAGACCTTCATAGTAATTCATATAGCCACAACATGCCAGCCTGCTATAGACCTTCATAGTAATTCATATAGCCACAACATGCCAGCCTGCTATAGACCTTCATAGTATTTCATATAGCCACAACATGCCAGCCTGCTATAGACCTTCATAGTATTTCATATAGCCACAACATGCCAGCCTGCTATAGACCTTCAAAGTAATTCATATAGCCACAACATGCCAGCCTGCTATAGACCTTCATAGTAATTCATATAGCCACAACATGCCAGCCTGCTATAGACCTTCATAGTAATTCATATAGCCACAACATGCCAGCCTGCTATAGACCTTCATAGTCTTTCAAATAGTCACAAC
>NW_023493658.1:2726218-2758718 GCF_013265735.2 Oncorhynchus mykiss
ACAGTTGCCTAGAGCCCTGGTCAGCAGCACTACAGTTGACTAGAGCCCTGGTCAGCAGCACTACTGTTGACTAGTTCCCTGGTCAGCAGCACTACAGTTGACTAGAGCCCTGGTCAGCATGAATACTGTTGACTAGAGCCCTGGTCAATAGCAGTGCACTACTGTTGTCTAGAGCCCTGGTCAGCAGCAGTACAGTTGACTAGAGTCCTGGTCAGCAGCACTACTGTTGACTAGTGCCCTGGTCAGCAGCACTACAGTTGACTAGAGCCCTGGTCAGCAGCACTACTGTTGACTAGAGCCCTGGTCAGCAGCACTACAGTTGACTAGAGCCCTGGTCAGCAGCACTACAGTTGACTAGAGCCCTGGTCAGCAGCACTACAGTTGACTAGAGCCCTGGTCAGCAGCACTACAGTTGACTAGAGCCCTGGTCAGTAGCACTACAGTTGACTAGAGCCCTGGTCAGCAGCACTACAGTTGACTAGAGCCCTGGTCAGCAGCACTACTGTTGACTAGAGCCCTGGTCAGCAGCACTACAGTTGACTAGAGCCCTGGTCAGCAGCAGTACAGTTGACTAGAGCCCTGGTCAGCAGCACTACAGTTGACTAGAGCCCTGGTCAGCAGCACTACAGTTGACTAGAGCCCTGGTCAGCAGCACTACAGTTGACTAGAGCCCTGGTCAGCAGCACTACAGTTGACTAGAGCCCTGGTCAGCAGCACTACTGTTGACTAGAGCCCTGGTCAGCAGCACTACTGTTGACTAGAGCCCTGGTCAGCAGCACTACAGTTGACTAGAGCCCTGGTCAGCATGAATACTGTTGACTAGAGCCCTGGTCAATAGCAGTGCACTACTGTTGTCTAGAGCCCTGGTCAGCAGCAGTACAGTTGACTAGAGTCCTGGTCAGCAGCACTACTGTTGACTAGTGCCCTGGTCAGCAGCACTACAGTTGACTAGAGCCCTGGTCAGCAGCACTACTGTTGACTAGAGCCCTGGTCAGCAGCACTACAGTTGACTAGAGCCCTGGTCAGCAGCACTACAGTTGACTAGAGCCCTGGTCAGCAGCACTACAGTTGACTAGAGCCCTGGTCAGCAGCACTACTGTTGACTAGAGCCCTGGTCAGCAGCACTACAGTTGACTAGAGCCCTGGTCAGCAGCAGTACAGTTGACTAGAGCCCTGGTCAGCGCACTACAGTTGACTAGAGCCCTGGTCAGCAGCACTACAGTTGACTAGAGCCCTGGTCAGCATCACTACTGTTGACTAGTGCCCTGGTCAGCAGCACTACAGTTGACTAGAGCCCTGGTCAGCAGCACTACTGTTGACTAGAGCCCTGGTCAGCAGCACTACAGTTGACTAGAGCCCTGGTCAGCAGCACTACAGTTGACTAGAGCCCTGGTCAGCAGCACTACAGTTGACTAGAGCCCTGGTCAGCATGAATACTGTTGACTAGAGCCCTGGTCAATAGCAGTGCACTACTGTTGTCTAGAGCCCTGGTCAGCAGCAGTACAGTTGACTAGAGTCCTGGTCAGCAGCACTACTGTTGACTAGTGCCCTGGTCAGCAGCACTACTGTTGACTAGAGCCCTGGTCAGCAGCACTACAGTTGACTAGAGCCCTGGTCAGCATGAATACTGTTGACTAGAGCCCTGGTCAATAGCAGTGCACTACTGTTGTCTAGAGCCCTGGTCAGCAGCAGTACAGTTGACTAGAGTCCTGGTCAGCAGCACTACTGTTGACTAGTGCCCTGGTCAGCAGCACTACAGTTGACTAGAGCCCTGGTCAGCAGCACTACAGTTGACTAGAGCCCTGGTCAGCAGCAGTACAGTTGACTAGAGCCCTGGTCAGCAGCACTACAGTTGATTTGAGCCCTGGTCAGCAGCACTACAGTTGACTAGAGCCCTGGTCAGCAGCACTACTGTTGACTAGAGCCCTGGTCAGCAGCACTACAGTTGACTAGAGCCCTGGTCAGCAGCAGTACAGTTGACTAGAGCCCTGGTCAGCAGCACTACAGTTGACTAGAGCCCTGGTCAGCAGCACTACAGTTGACTAGAGCCCTGGTCAGCAGCACTACAGTTGACTAGAGCCCTGGTCAGCAGCACTACAGTTGACTAGAGCCCTGGTCAGCAGCACTACTGTTGACTAGAGCCCTGGTCAGCAGCACTACTGTTGACTAGAGCCCTGGTCAGCAGCACTACAGTTGACTAGAGCCCTGGTCAGCATGAATACTGTTGACTAGAGCCCTGGTCAATAGCAGTGCACTACTGTTGTCTAGAGCCCTGGTCAGCAGCAGTACAGTTGACTAGAGTCCTGGTCAGCAGCACTACTGTTGACTAGAGCCCTGGTCAGCAGCACTACAGTTGACTAGAGCCCTGGTCAGCATGAATACTGTTGACTAGAGCCCTGGTCAATAGCAGTGCACTACTGTTGTCTAGAGCCCTGGTCAGCAGCAGTACAGTTGACTAGAGTCCTGGTCAGCAGCACTACTGTTGACTAGTGCCCTGGTCAGCAGCACTACTGTTGACTAGAGCCCTGGTCAGCAGCACTACAGTTGACTAGAGCCCTGGTCAGCATGAATACTGTTGACTAGAGCCCTGGTCAATAGCAGTGCACTACTGTTGTCTAGAGCCCTGGTCAGCAGCAGTACAGTTGACTAGAGTCCTGGTCAGCAGCACTACTGTTGACTAGTGCCCTGGTCAGCAGCACTACAGTTGACTAGAGCCCTGGTCAGCAGCACTACTGTTGACTAGAGCCCTGGTCAGCAGCACTACAGTTGACTAGAGCCCTGGTCAGCAGCACTACAGTTGACTAGAGCCCTGGTCAGCAGCACTACAGTTGACTAGAGCCCTGGTCAGCAGCACTACTGTTGACTAGAGCCCTGGTCAGCAGCACTACAGTTGACTAGAGCCCTGGTCAGCAGCAGTACAGTTGACTAGAGCCCTGGTCAGCGCACTACAGTTGACTAGAGCCCTGGTCAGCAGCACTACAGTTGACTAGAGCCCTGGTCAGCAGCACTACAGTTGACAAGAGCCCTGGTCAGCAGCACTACAGTTGACTAGAGCCCTGGTCAGCAGCACTACTGTTGACTAGAGCCCTGGTCAGCAGCACTACAGTTGACTAGAGCCCTGGTCAGCAGCACTACAGTTGACTAGAGCCCTGGTCAGCAGCACTACAGTTGACTAGAGCCCTGGTCAGCAGCACTACTGTTGACTAGAGCCCTGGTCAGCAGCACTACAGTTGACTAGAGCCCTAGTCAGCAGCAGTACAGTTGACTAGAGCCCTGGTCAGCGCACTACAGTTGACTAGAGCCCTGGTCAGCAGCACTACAGTTGACTAGAGCCCTGGTCAGCAGCACTACAGTTGACTAGAGCCCTGGTCAGCAGCACTACAGTTGACTAGAGCCCTGGTCAGCAGCACTACTGTTGACTAGAGCCCTGGTCAGCAGCACTACTGCTGACTAGAGCCCTGGTCAGCAGCACTACAGTTGACTAGAGCCCTGGTCAGCAGCAGTACTGTTGAGTAGAGCCCTGGTCAGCAGCACTACAGTTGACTAGAGCCCTGGTCAGCAGCAGTACTGTTGAGTAGAGCCCTGGTCAGCAGCACTACAGTTGACTAGAGCCCTGGTCAGCAGCACTACAGTTGACTAGAGCCCTGGTCAGCAGCAGTACTGTTGACTAGAGCCCTGGTCAGCAGCAGTACTGTTGACTAGAGCCCTGGTCAGCAGCACTACAGTTGACTAGAGCCCTGGTCAGCAGCAGTACTGTTGACTAGAGCCCTGGTCAGCAGCACTACAGTTGACTAGAGCCCTGGTCAGCAGCACTACTGTTGACTAGAGCCCTGGTCAGCAGCACTACAGTTGACTAGAGCCCTGGTCAGCAGCAGTACTGTTGAGTAGAGCCCTGGTCAGCAGCACTACAGTTGACTAGAGCCCTGGTCAGCATGAATACTGTTGACTAGAGCCCTGGTCAATAGCAGTGCACTACTGTTGTCTAGAGCCCTGGTCAGCAGCAGTACAGTTGACTAGAGTCCTGGTCAGCAGCACTACTGTTGACTAGTGCCCTGGTCAGCAGCACTACAGTTGACTAGAGCCCTGGTCAGCAGCACTACTGTTGACTAGAGCCCTGGTCAGCAGCACTACTGTTGACTAGAGCCCTGGTCAGCAGCACTACAGTTGACTAGAGCCCTGGTCAGCAGCAGTACTGTTGAGTAGAGCCCTGGTCAGCAGCACTACAGTTGACTAGAGCCCTGGTCAGCAGCACTACAGTTGACTAGAGCCCTGGTCAGCAGCAGTACTGTTGACTAGAGCCCTGGTCAGCAGCACTACAGTTGACTAGAGCCCTGGTCAGCAGCAGTACAGTTGACTAGAGCCCTGGTCAGCGCACTACAGTTGACTAGAGCCCTGGTCAGCAGCACTACAGTTGACTAGAGCCCTGGTCAGCAGCACTACAGTTGACTAGAGCCCTGGTCAGCAGCACTACAGTTGACTAGAGCCCTGGTCAGCAGCACTACTGTTGACTAGAGCCCTGGTCAGCAGCACTACAGTTGACTAGAGCCCTGGTCAGCAGCACTACAGTTGACTAGAGCCCTGGTCAGCAGCACTACAGTTGACTAGAGCCCTGGTCAGCAGCACTACTGTTGACTAGAGCCCTGGTCAGCAGCACTACAGTTGACTAGAGCCCTGGTCAGCAGCAGTACAGTTGACTAGAGCCCTGGTCAGCGCACTACAGTTGACTAGAGCCCTGGTCAGCAGCACTACAGTTGACTAGAGCCCTGGTCAGCAGCACTACAGTTGACTAGAGCCCTGGTCAGCAGCACTACAGTTGACTAGAGCCCTGGTCAGCAGCACTACTGTTGACTAGAGCCCTGGTCAGCAGCACTACTGTTGACTAGAGCCCTGGTCAGCAGCACTACAGTTGACTAGAGCCCTGGTCAGCAGCACTACAGTTGACTAGAGCCCTGGTCAGCAGCAGTACTGTTGTCTAGAGCCCTGGTCAGCAGCAGTACAGTTGACTAGAGTCCTGGTCAGCAGCACTACTGTTGACTAGTGCCCTGGTCAGCAGCACTACAGTTGACTAGAGCCCTGGTCAGCAGCACTACAGTTGACTAGAGCCCTGGTCAGCAGCACTACAGTTGACTAGAGCCCTGGTCAGCAGCACTACAGTTGACTAGAGCCCTGGTCAGCAGCACTACTGTTGACTAGAGCCCTGGTCAGCAGCACTACAGTTGACTAGAGCCCTGGTCAGCAGCAGTACAGTTGACTAGAGCCCTGGTCAGCGCACTACAGTTGACTAGAGCCCTGGTCAGCAGCACTACAGTTGACTAGAGCCCTGGTCAGCAGCACTACAGTTGACTAGAGCCCTGGTCAGCAGCACTACAGTTGACTAGAGCCCTGGTCAGCAGCACTACTGTTGACTAGAGCCCTGGTCAGCAGCACTACTGTTGACTAGAGCCCTGGTCAGCAGCACTACAGTTGACTAGAGCCCTGGTCAGCAGCAGTACTGTTGAGTAGAGCCCTGGTCAGCAGCACTACAGTTGACTAGAGCCCTGGTCAGCAGCACTACAGTTGACTAGAGCCCTGGTCAGCAGCAGTACTGTTGACTAGAGCCCTGGTCAGCAGCAGTACAGTTGACTAGAGCCCTGGTCAGCAGCACTACAGTTGACTAGAGCCCTGGTCAGCAGCAGTACTGTTGACTAGAGCCCTGGTCAGCAGCACTACAGTTGACTAGAGCCCTGGTCAGCAGCACTACTGTTGACTAGAGCCCTGGTCAGCAGCACTACAGTTGACTAGAGCCCTGGTCAGCAGCGGTACTGTACATACAGAATAATGTTCCACTTGGGATTCACCCTTAACCTTCCTCAGAGTAATTCTACAGTCACGTCACTCGTTAGATTTTCATGCTGTCGTCAATTTAAAAAATGGACAACGGTCGTATTTCCAATCCAGGTCCCAGGGGAGTTTATTTTAATGTAAAGCCAAATGGAAACTTCTGACTGGGAGAGATAAGGCTTTTTTAATTTCCTACAGAAAATTGAAGCTGTTTGTCTTCGAACTCCAGCTAACTTCTGTTTCACGTCGGCGTGCAGAATCTCAGACAGAAATATATTGTCCTATTAGCAAAACATGGTACCAGCCCCATGGTCATTTCAATATCTGTCAATGTGTTGGGAAGCATGGAAGTTTACTGTGGTGTGGTGAGGAGTGGTAGAGTAGTGTAGTGTAGTGTAGAGTAGAGTAGAGTAGAGTAGTGTAGAGTAGAGTAGAGTAGAGTAGAGTAGAGTAGTTTACTGTAGAGTAGTGTAGAGTAGTGTAGAGTAGTGTAGAGTAGAGTAGTGTAGAGTAGAGTAGTTTACTGTAGAGTAGTGTAGAGTAGTGTAGAGTAGTGTAGAGTAGTGTAGAGTAGAGTAGAGTAGTGTAGTATAGTTTACTGTAGAGTAGTGTAGTTTACTGTAGAGTAGAGTAGTGTAGTTTACTCTAGTGTAGAGTAGAGTAGAGTAGTGTAGAGTAGTGTAGTTTACTGTAGAGTAGAGTAGAGTAGTGTAGAGTAGTGTAGTGTAGTTTACTGTAGAGTAGAGTAGAGTAGTGTAGAGTAGAGTAGAGTAGTGTAGAGTAGTGTAGAGTAGAGTAGAGTAGAGTAGAGTAGTGTAGTATAGTTTACTGTAGAGTAGAGTAGAGTAGTGTAGAGTAGTGTAGTGTAGTTTACTCTAGTGTAGAGTAGAGTAGAGTAGTGTAGAGTAGTGTAGTTTACTGTAGAGTAGAGTACAGTAGTGTAGAGTAGAGTAGTGTAGAGTAGTGTAGTGTAGTGTAGAGTAGAGTAGTGTAGTTTACTGTAGAGTAGTGTAGAGTAGTGTAGTGTAGTTTACTGTAGAGTAGTGTAGTTTACTGTAGAGTAGTGTAGAGTAGTGTAGTTTACTGTAGAGTAGAGTAGAGTAGTGTAGAGTAGTGTAGTGTAGTTTACTCTAGTGTAGAGTAGAGTAGAGTAGTGTAGAGTAGTGTAGAGTAGAGTAGAGTAGAGTAGAGTAGTGTAGTATAGTTTACTGTAGAGTAGAGTAGAGTAGTGTAGAGTAGTGTAGTGTAGTTTACTCTAGTGTAGAGTAGAGTAGAGTAGTGTAGAGTAGTGTAGTTTACTGTAGAGTAGAGTACAGTAGTGTAGAGTAGAGTAGTGTAGAGTAGTGTAGAGTAGTGTAGTGTAGTGTAGAGTAGAGTAGTGTAGTTTACTGTAGAGTAGTGTAGAGTAGTGTAGTGTAGTTTACTGTAGAGTAGTGTAGTTTACTGTAGAGTAGTGTAGAGTAGTGTAGTTTACTGTAGAGTAGTGTAGTATAGTTTACTGTAGAGTAGTGTAGTTTACTGTAGAGTAGAGTAGAGTAGTGTAGTGTAGAGTAGTGTAGTACAGTTTACTGTAGAGTAGTGTAGAGTAGAGTAGTGTAGAGTAGTGTAGAGTAGTGTAGTGTAGAGTAGTGTAGTTTACTGTAGAGTAGTGTAGAGTAGAGTAGTGTAGAGTAGTGTAGTGTAGTGTAGTTTACTGTAGAGTAGAGTAGTGTAGAGTAGAGTAGTGTAGAGTAGAGTAGTGTAGAGTAGTGTAGTGTAGAGTAGAGTAGTGTAGAGTAGTGTAGAGTAGAGTAGAGTAGTGTAGAGTAGTGTAGTGTAGTGTAGAGTAGTGTAGAGTAGAGTAGTGTAGAGTAGTGTAGTGTAGTGTAGTTTACTGTAGAGTAGTGTAGAGTAGAGTAGAGTAGTGTAGAGTAGAGTAGTGTAGAGTAGAGTAGTGTAGAGTAGTGTAGTGTAGTGTAGAGTAGAGTAGAGTAGTGTAGAGTAGTGTAGTGTAGTGTAGAGTAGTGTAGAGTAGTGTAGTGTAGAGTAGTGTAGAGTAGTGTAGAGTAGTGTAGTGTAGTGTAGAGTAGAGTAGTGTAGAGTAGTGTAGAGTAGTGTAGTACAGTTTACTGTAGAGTAGTGTAGAGTAGAGTAGTGTAGTGTAGTGTAGTGTAGAGTAGTGTAGAGTAGTGTAGTGTAGAGTAGTGTAGAGTAGTGTAGAGTAGTGTAGTGTAGTGTAGAGTAGAGTAGTGTAGAGTAGTGTAGTGTAGTGTAGTTTACTGTAGAGTAGAGTAGTGTAGAGTAGAGTAGAGTAGAGTAGTGTAGAGTAGAGTAGTGTAGAGTAGAGTAGTGTAGAGTAGTGTAGTGTAGTGTAGAGTAGAGTAGAGTAGTGTAGAGTAGTGTAGTGTAGTGTAGAGTAGTGTAGAGTAGTGTAGTGTAGAGTAGTGTAGAGTAGTGTAGAGTAGTGTAGTGTAGTGTAGAGTAGAGTAGTGTAGAGTAGTGTAGAGTAGTGTAGTACAGTTTACTGTAGAGTAGTGTAGAGTAGAGTAGTGTAGAGTAGTGTAGAGTAGTGTAGAGTAGAGTAGTACAGTTTACTGTAGAGTAGTGTAGAGTAGAGTAGTGTAGAGTAGTGTAGTGTAGTGTAGTGTAGAGTAGAGTAGAGTAGTGTAGAGTAGAGTAGTGTAGAGTAGAGTAGTGTAGTTTACTGTAGAGTAGTGTAGAGTAGTGTAGAGTAGAGTAGTACAGTTTACTGTAGAGTAGTGTAGAGTAGAGTAGTGTAGAGTAGTGTAGTGTAGTGTAGTGTAGTGTAGAGTAGTGTAGTGTAGAGTAGTGTAGAGTAGTGTAGAGTAGTGTAGAGTAGAGTAGTGTAGAGTAGTGTAGAGTAGAGTAGTGTAGAGTAGAGTAGTGTAGAGTAGTGTAGTGTAGAGTAGTGTAGTGTAGAGTAGAGTAGTGTAGAGTAGTGTAGAGTAGTGTAGAGTAGAGTAGTGTAGAGTAGTGTAGAGTAGAGTAGTGTAGAGTAGTGTAGTGTAGTGTAGAGTAGAGTAGTGTAGAGTACTGTAGAGTAGTGTAGAGTAGTGTAGAGTAGTGTTGTGTAGTGTAGTTTACTGTAGAGTAGAGTAGAGTAGTGTAGAGTAGAGTAGTGTAGAGTAGTGTAGAGTAGTGTAGAGTAGAGTAGAGTAGTGTAGAGTAGAGTAGAGTAGTGTAGTGTAGTGTAGAGTAGAGTAGTGTAGAGTAGTGTAGAGTAGTGTAGAGTAGTGTAGAGTAGAGTAGTGTAGAGTAGAGTAGTGTAGAGTAGAGTAGAGTAGAGTAGAGTAGTGTAGAGTAGAGTAGAGTAGTGTAGTGTAGTGTAGAGTAGAGTAGTGTAGAGTAGAGTAGAGTAGAGTAGAGTAGTGTAGAGTAGAGTAGAGTAGTGTAGTGTAGTGTAGAGTAGAGTAGTGTAGAGTAGTGTAGAGTAGTGTAGTTTACTGTAGAGTAGTGTAGAGTAGTGTAGTACAGTTTACTGTAGAGTAGTGTAGAGTAGAGTAGTGTAGAGTAGTGTAGAGTAGTGTAGTTTACTGTAGAGTAGTGTAGAGTAGTGTAGTACAGTTTACTGTAGAGTAGTGTAGAGTAGAGTAGTGTAGAGTAGTGTAGTTTACTGTAGAGTAGTGTAGAGTAGAGTAGTGTAGAGTAGTGTAGAGTAGTGTAGTGTAGTGTAGTGTAGAGTAGTGTAGAGTAGTGTAGAGTAGTGTAGTGTAGTGTAGTGTAGTGTAGAGTAGTGTAGTACAGTTTACTGTAGAGTAGTGTAGTGTAGTACAGTTTACTGTAGAGTAGTGTAGTGTAGTACAGTTTACTGTAGAGTAGTGTAGTGTAGTGTAGTGTAGAGTAGTGTAGAGTAGTGTAGTTTACTGTAGAGTAGAGTAGTGTAGAGTAGTGTAGAGTAGAGTAGAGTAGTGTAGTACAGTTTACTGTAGTGTAGAGTAGAGTAGTATAGTTTACTGTAGAGTAGTGTAGAGTAGTGTAGTTTACTGTAGAGTAGAGTAGTGTAGAGTAGTGTAGAGTAGAGTAGTATAGTTTACTGTAGAGTAGTGTAGAGTAGTGTAGTTTACTGTAGAGTAGTGTAGAGTAGTGTAGAGTAGAGTAGAGTAGAGTAATGTAGTATAGTTTACTGTAGAGTAGTGTAGTTTACTGTAGAGTAGTGTAGAGTAGAGTAGTGTAGAGTAGTGTAGAGTAGTGTAGAGTAGAGTAGAGTAGAGTAGTGTAGTATAGTTTACTGTAGAGTAGTGTAGAGTAGTGTAGTGTAGTGTAGAGTAGTGTAGAGTAGTGTAGAGTAGAGTAGAGTAGAGTAGTGTAGAGTAGAGTAGAGTAGTGTAGTGTAGTGTAGAGTAGAGTAGTGTAGAGTAGTGTAGTATAGTTTACTGTAGAGTAGTGTAGTATAGTTTACTGTAGAGTAGTGTAGTATAGTTTACTGTAGAGTAGTGTAGTTTACTGTAGAGTAGAGTAGAGTAGAGTAGTGTAGTATAGTTTACTGTAGAGTAGTGTAGTTTACTGTAGAGTAGAGTAGAGTAGTGTAGAGTAGTGTAGAGTAGTGTAGTGTAGTTTACTGTAGTGTAGAGTAGAGTAGTGTAGAGTAGTGTAGAGTAGTGTAGAGTAGAGTAGTGTAGAGTAGTGTAGAGTAGAGTAGTGTAGAGTAGTGTAGTGTAGTGTAGAGTAGTGTAGAGTAGAGTAGTGTAGAGTAGTGTAGAGTAGTGTAGAGTAGAGTAGTGTAGAGTAGAGTAGTGAAGAGTAGAGTAGTGTAGAGTAGTGTAGAGTAGTGTAGTGTAGTGTAGTGTAGAGTAGAGTAGAGTAGAGTAGAATAGAGTAGAGTAGAGTAGTGAAGAGTAGAGTAGTGTAGAGTAGAGTAGTGTAGAGTAGTGTAGTGTAGTGTAGTGTAGAGTAGTGTAGAGTAGAGTAGTGAAGAGTAGAGTAGTGAAGAGTAGAGTAGTGTAGAGTAGTGTAGAGTAGAGTAGTGTAGAGTAGTGTAGAGTAGAGTAGTGTAGAGTAGTGTAGAGTAGTGTAGAGTAGAGTAGTGTAGTGTAGAGTAGTGTAGAGTAGAGTAGAGTAGTGTAGAGTAGTGTAGAGTAGTGTAGTGTAGTGTAGAGTAGTGAAGAGTAGAGTAGTGTAGAGTAGAGTAGTGTAGAGTAGTGTAGAGTAGTGTAGAGTAGAGTAGTGTAGTGTAGTGTAGAGTAGAGTAGTGTAGAGTAGAGTAGTGTAGTGTAGAGTAGAGTAGAGTAGTGTAGAGTAGAGTAGTGAAGAGTAGAGTAGTGTAGAGTAGAGTAGTGTAGAGTAGTGTAGAGTAGTGTAGAGTAGAGTAGTGTAGAGTAGTGTAGAGTAGAGTAGTGTAGAGTAGTGTAGAGTAGTGTAGAGTAGAGTAGTGTAGTGTAGAGTAGTGTAGAGTAGAGTAGAGTAGTGTAGAGTAGTGTAGAGTAGAGTAGTGTAGAGTAGTGTAGAGTAGTGTAGAGTAGAGTAGTGTAGAGTAGAGTAGTGAAGAGTAGAATAGAGTAGAGTAGAGTAGTGAAGAGTAGAGTAGTGTAGTGTAGTGTAGAGTAGAGTAGTGTAGAGTAGTGTAGTGTAGTGTAGTGTAGAGTAGAGTAGAGTAGAGTAGAATAGAGTAGAGTAGAGTATTGAAGAGTAGAGTAGTGTAGTGTAGTGTAGAGTAGAGTAGTGTAGAGTAGAGTAGTGTAGAGTAGAGTAGTGTAGTGTAGAGTAGAGTAGTGTAGTGTAGAGTAGAGTAGAGTAGAGTAGTGTAGTGTAGAGTAGAGTAGAGTAGAGTAGAGTAGAGTAGAGTAGTGTAGAGTAGTGTAGAGTAGAGTAGAATAGAGTAGAGTAGAGTAGTGAAGAGTAGAGTAGTGTAGTGTAGAGTAGAGTAGAGTAGAGTAGAATAGAGTAGAGTAGAGTAGTGAAGAGTAGAGTAGTGTAGTGTAGAGTAGAGTAGTGTAGAGTAGAGTAGTGTAGAGTAGAGTAGTGTAGTGTAGAGTAGAGTAGAGTAGAGTAGAGTAGTGTAGAGTAGAGTAGAGTAGAGTAGAGTAGAGTAGTGTAGAGTAGTGTAGAGTAGAGTAGAATAGAGTAGAGTAGAGTAGAGTAGAGTAGAGTCGAGTAGTGTAGTGTAGTGTAGAATAGAGTAGAGTAGTGGTGTGTAGAGTAGAGTAGAGTAGAGTAGTGTAGAGTAGTGTAGAGTAGAGTAGAGTAGAGTAGAGTAGAGTAGTGTAGAGTAGTGTAGAGTAGAGTAGAGTAGAGTAGAGTAGTGTTGTGTCGAGTATTGTAGAGTAGAATAGAGTAGAGTAGAGTAGAGTAGAGTAGTGTAGAGTAGTGTAGAGTAGAGTAGAATAGAGTAGAGTAGAGTAGAGTAGAGTAGAGTAGAGTAGTGTAGTGTAGTGTAGAATAGAGTAGAGTAGTGTTTTGAAGAGTAGAGTAGAGTAGTGTAGTGTAGTGAAGAGTAGAGTAGAGTAGAGTAGTGTAGAGTAGAGTAGAGTAGAGTAGAGTAGAGTAGAGTAGTGTAGAGTAGTGTAGAGTAGAGTAGAGTAGTGTAGAGTAGAGTAGAGTAGAGTAGAGTAGAGTAGTGTAGAGTAGTGTAGAGTAGAGTAGTGTAGAGTAGTGTAGAGTAGAGTAGAGTAGAGTAGAGTAGTGTTGTGTCGAGTATTGTAGAGTAGAATAGAGTAGAGTAGAGTAGAGTAGAGTAGAGTAGTGTAGAGTAGTGTAGAGTAGAGTAGAGTAGAGTAGAGTAGTGTTGTGTCGAGTATTGTAGAGTAGAATAGAGTAGAGTAGAGTAGAGTAGAGTAGTGTAGAGTAGTGTAGAATAGAGTAGAGTAGTGTTTTGAAGAGTAGAGTAGAGTAGTGTAGTGTAGTGAAGAGTAGAGTAGAGTACTGTAGTGTAGTGTAGTTTAGAATAGAGTAGAGTAGTGTTTTGAAGAGTAGAGTAGAGTAGTGTAGTGTAGAGTAGAGTAGTGTAGAGTAGTGTAGAGTAGAGTAGTGCAGTGTAGAATAGAGTAGAGTAGTGTTGTGTAGAGTAGAGTAGAGTAGAGTAGAGTAGTGTAGTGTAGTGTAGAATAGAGTAGAGTAGTGTTGTGTAGAGTAGAGTAGAGTAGTGTAGAGTAGTGTAGAGTAGTGTTGTGTAGAGTAGAGTAGAGTAGTGTAGTGTAGAATAGAGTAGAGTAGTGTTTTGAAGAGTAGAGTAGAGTAGTGTAGTGTAGTGAAGAGTAGAGTAGAGTAGAGTAGTGTAGAGTAGAGTAGAGTAGAGTAGAGTAGAGTAGAGTAGTGTAGAGTAGTGTAGAGTAGAGTAGAGTAGTGTAGAGTAGAGTAGAGTAGAGTAGAGTAGAGTAGTGTAGAGTAGTGTAGAGTAGAGTAGTGTAGAGTAGTGTAGAGTAGAGTAGAGTAGAGTAGAGTAGTGTTGTGTCGAGTATTGTAGAGTAGAATAGAGTAGAGTAGAGTAGAGTAGAGTAGAGTAGAGTAGTGTAGAGTAGTGTAGAGTAGAGTAGAGTAGAGTAGAGTAGTGTTGTGTCGAGTATTGTAGAGTAGAATAGAGTAGAGTAGAGTAGAGTAGAGTAGTGTAGAGTAGTGTAGAATAGAGTAGAGTAGTGTTTTGAAGAGTAGAGTAGAGTAGTGTAGTGTAGTGAAGAGTAGAGTAGAGTACTGTAGTGTAGTGTAGTTTAGAATAGAGTAGAGTAGTGTTTTGAAGAGTAGAGTAGAGTAGTGTAGTGTAGAGTAGAGTAGTGTAGAGTAGTGTAGAGTAGAGTAGTGCAGTGTAGAATAGAGTAGAGTAGTGTTGTGTAGAGTAGAGTAGAGTAGAGTAGAGTAGTGTAGTGTAGTGTAGAATAGAGTAGAGTAGTGTTGTGTAGAGTAGAGTAGAGTAGTGTAGAGTAGTGTAGAGTAGTGTTGTGTAGAGTAGAGTAGAGTAGAGTAGAGTAGTGTAGAGTAGTGTAGAGTAGTGTAGAGTAGTGTTGTGTAGAGTAGAGTAGAGTAGAGTAGAGTAGTGTAGAGTAGTGTAGAGTAGTGTAGAGTAGAGTAGAGTAGAGTAGAGTAGAGTAGAGTAGAGTAGTGTAGTGTAGTGTAGAGTAGAGTAGAGTAGTGTAGAGTAGAATAGTGTAGAGTAGTGTTGTGTAGAGTAGAGTAGAGTAGTGAAGAGTAGAGTAGAGTAGAGTAGAGTAGTGTTGTGTAGAGTAGAGTAGAGTAGAGTAGAATAGTGTAGAGTAGTGTAGAGTAGAGTAGAGTAGTGTTGTGTAGAGTAGTGTAGAGTAGTGTAGAGTAGTGTAGAGTAGTGTAGAGTAGAGTAGAGTAGAGTAGTGTAGAGTAGAGTAGAGTAGAGTAGTGTAGAGTAGAGTGGAGTAGTGTAGAGTAGTGTTGTGTAGAGTAGAGTAGAGTAGAGTAGAGTAGTGTAGAGTAGAGTAGTGTAGAGTAGAGTAGAGTAGAGTAGTGTAGAGTAGAGTGGAGTAGTGTAGAGTAGTGTTGTGTAGAGTAGAGTAGAGTAGAGTAGAGTTTAGTAATGAATTGAAGAGTTTTCAGCCTGTTTCGGTGTCATTTCTATTTTTCTACCTCTCTCTCTCCATCATTCTCAATCTCTCTTTTCCTATTCATCTGTCTCTGCCTGCCTTTCTCTCATTTCCCTCTTCTCTCTTTCTCTTCCTCTGTTTTTCTCTCTCTCCATTGCTCTCTCTCTCCATCTCTCCTTTCTGCCCCTTCTCTCTTCATCTCCTTCTTCCCCTATTCTCCTCTTTCCCTCCCTTCCTCTCTCCTCTCCTTCCTCTCCCACACCTTCCCACAACTCAGCACAACCCTGAACCTGCGGTCGACACAACTTTTTTCCATTCTCCAAAATACCAGTGACGACGTCACAATGGTGCCTCAGTTCAGTGGCCATGTTTCAGACGTCTGGTTGAACACGGTCGTATAAAAGCTGATGTAGAACAGTCAGAAAGCAGCTATGATAACACCACACACACAAAGGGCACAAGTGTTCCCTCTGAATGGCCAGTTGGACCCATGTCAGGCCTGGGTATCCGGGCAAGCAGTATTAACTATAACCATATGTGGACACACACACGCACACACACACACACACACCGTAAAGAGAAGTTAAAACAAACAAGCCATTAACGTTGTAGCCGAAGAACCCCACAAAAAAATTCGAGAAGAAAAACTCCCTAAAGTGATGGTATAACACACACACACACACACACACACACACACACACACACACACACACACACACACACACACACACACACACACACACACACACACACACACACACACACACACACACACAGGCCATGAATGCACCATTGATTAGAGGCCTGCTAGGCTGTTACTCATGGAGAGAATTAAGTGTATAAATGACATCATAAACATTGGGCAAGACATTGTTAATTGATTTGCCTTATTTTTTTATGAGCAAATCAGACCCACTGAGTTATGTGAAGGGTAATAAGTCAATACGCTGGGAGGTATTCAGAAGGCTGAACTACGAAAGAATAGAGGAGAGGAGAGGAGAGGAGAGGAGAGGAGAGGAGAGGAGAGGAGAGGAGAGGAGAGGAGAGGAGAGGAGAGGAGAGGAGAGGCAAATAGGCTGCTATCACAGACTGTAGTATAATGTCCATATAGATATCACAGACTGTAGTATAATGTCCATACAGCTATCACAGACTGTAGTATAATGTCCATACAGCTATCACAGACTGTAGTATATTACAGGTCTGGCCTTTAGGATGGAGGGAGGAAAGGATAGAGAGAAGGAGAGACAAGAAGAGAGGCCTTTAAGAGGGAGGGAGGGAGGGAGGGAGGGAGGGAGGGAGGGAGGGAGGGAGGGAGGGAGGGAGGGAGGGAGGGAGAAGGTGTGATGCCTGGCCATAGGGAGAGAGGGAGAGAGAGAAGGAGAGACAAGAAGAGAGGCCTTTAGGAGGGAGGGAGGGAGGGAGGGAGGGAGGGAGGGAGGGAGGGAGGGAGGGAGGGAGGGAGGGAGGAGCAGAGAGGCCTGGCCGTAGGGAGGGAGGGAGGGAGGGAGGGAGGGAGGGAGGGAGGGAGGGAGGGAAGAGAGAGAGGAGAGAATAATAGTATGTTTTTTGTTATGCATCTTTACACAAAGGCACAGATTCAAGTCCATAGAGGATAACAAGGCTTTCCAATAACCCATCAACAGAGAAAGACACCTCCAACTCCAGGAAATGTAAAGTTGCCCTTCATGGATGTTCATCAATATAAACGTAAGTATATATATGCGATACAGAGATACAGTATCAGTTAAAGGGAAGGGCTCACTGAGATACAGTATCAGTTAAAGGGGAGGGCTCACTGAGTTACAGTACCAGCCAAAGGGGGGGGCTCACTGAGTTACAGTACCAGTTAAAGGGAAGGGCTCACTGAGATGCAGTATCAGTTAAAGGGGAGGGCTCACTGAGTTACAGTACCAGTTAAAGGGGAGGGCTCACTGAGTTACAGTACCAGCCAAGGGAAGGGCTCACTGAGATACAGTACCAGTTAAAGGGAAGGGCTCACTGAGTTACAGTACCAGTTAAAGGGAAGGGCTCACTGAGTTACAGTACCAGTTAAAGGGGAGGGCTCACTGAGTTACAGTACCAGTTAAAGGGAAGGGCTCACTGAGTTACAGTACCAGTTAAAGGGGAGGGCTCACTGAGTTACAGTATCAGTTAAAGGGGAGGGCTCACTGAGTTACAGTACCAGCCAAAGGGAAGGGCTCACTGAGTTACAGTACCAGTTAAAGGGGAGGGCTCACTGAGTTACAGTATCAGTTAAAGGGAAGGGCTCACTGAGTTACAGTACCAGCCAATGGGGTTGTTCAATGACAGACGACGTGGGGTTGTTCAATGACAGATGACATGGGGTTGTTCAATGACAGATGACATGGGGTTGTTCAATGACAGATGACATGGGGTTGTTCAATGACAGGTGACATGGGGTTGTTCAATGACAGATGACATGGGGTTGTTCAATGACAGATGACATGGGGTTGTTCAATGACAGGTGACATGGGGTTGTTCAATGACAGGTGACATGGGGTTGTTCAATGACAGATGACATGGGGTTGTTCAATGACAGATGACATGGGGTTGTTCAATGACAGATGACATGGGGTTGTTCAATGACAGATGACATGGGGTTGTTCAATGACAGATGACATGGGGTTGTTCAATGACAGACGACATGGGGTTGTTCAATGACAGGTGACATGGGGTTGTTCAATGACAGGTGACATGGGGTTGTTCAATGACAGACATGTGTTGGTTAGAAATCTACTTGATGTTTTCATTTCAGAGAGACAAATAGTCAAGTTTTTATGCTAAATGCTGTATATCTACCTCACTCTCAGAGAAGTGTACCGCTGGCCGAAACCCAAACAAACACCTGTATATACCACCCAGGGATGGAACCCAAACAAACACCTGTAAATACCACCCAGGGCTGGAACCCAAACAAACACCTGTATATACCACCCAGGGATGGAACCCAAACAAACACCTGTATATACCACCCAGGGATGGAACCCAAACAAACACCTATATATACCACCCAGGGATGGAACCCAAACAAACACCTATATATACCACCCAGGGATGGAACCCAAACAAACACCTATATATACCACCCAGGGATGGAACCCAAACAAACACCTATATATACCACCCAGGGATGGAACCCAAACAAACACCTGTATATACCACCCAGGGATGGAACCCAAACAAACACCTGTATATACCACCCAGGGATGGAACCCAAACAAACACCTATATATACCACCCAGGGATGTAACCCAAACAAACACCTATATATACCACCCAGGGATGGAACCCAAACAAACACCTGTATATACCACCCAGGGATGGAACCCAAACAAACACCTGTATATACCACCCAGGGATGGAACCCAAACAAACACCTGTATATACCACCCAGGGATGGAACCCAAACAAACACCTATATATACCACCCAGGGATGGAACCCAAACAAACACCTGTATATACCACCCAGGGATGGAACCCAAACAAACACCTGTATATACCACCCAGGGATGGAACCCAAACAAACACCTGTATATACCACCCAGGGATGGAACCCAAACAAACACCTGTATATACCACCCAGGGATGGAACCCAAACAAACACCTGTATATACCACCCAGGGATGGAACCCAAACAAACACCTGTATATACCACCCAGGGATGGAACCCAAACAAACACCTGTATATACCAGCCAGGGATGGAACCAAAACAAACACCTGTATATACCACCCAGGGATGGAACCCAAACAAACACCTGTATATACCACCCAGGGATGGAACCCAAACAAACACCTGTATATACCACCCAGGGATGGAACCCAAAACAAACATTTTTTCTCTGATATGCACTGTCAACTGTGGGACCTTATATAGACAGGTGTGTCTTTCGAAATTAATCCGAATCAATTGAATTTACCACAGGTGGACTCCAATCAAGTTGAAGAAACATCTCAAGATGATTAATGGGAACAGGATGCACCTCAGTCTCATAGTAATGGTCTGAATACTTACATTAACACTTAACAATATATTTACATGGCAGTTTGATGGAATAAACATATTTAGTAGAAAATGTGGTTCAATAGAAACACACACACACACACACACACACACACACACACACACACACACACACACACACACACACACACACACACACAGTAGTGACATTCAATGGAAGTCAATATAAAGCAATGTTAGAGTTCTAATAATTTGAGTTAATTACCTTTAAACCATTGCATTTGATAGTGTAGAGGGTAATTTGATGTGAGAAAAGGGGAAATTAAATCACCATGACTACCACAGTAAACACACCAAAATTAGAAGCCCTGTATGTGTCCATGATAAAACTGGTTTGGATCTTACAGAACGCCAGCGAAACAGAGAAATCTACCTCAGGTCGCTGCCAGCGCTCAGGTACGATAAACTACATGTCGACATCATCACTTTCTCTAACATTTGAACTCTCTCTCTCTCTCTCTCTCTCTCTCTCTCTCCCTCTCTCTCTCTCTCTCTCTCTCTCTCACCCTCTCTCTCTCTCTCTCTCTTTCTCTCTCTCTCTCACCCTCTCTCTCTCTCTCTCTCTCCCCTCCCCTCTCTCTCTCTCTCTCTCTCTCTCTCTCTTTCTCTCTCTCTCTCACCCGCTCTCTCTCTTTCTCTCTCTCTCTCACCCTCCCTCTCTATCTCTCTCTATCAATTCAATTCAATTCAATTCAAGGGCTTTATTGGCATGGGAAACATGTGTTAACATTGCCAAAGCATGTGAGGTAAAACAATAAAAAATGAACAGTAAACATTACACATACAGAAGTTTCAAAACAGTAAAGACATTACAAATGTCATATTATATATACAGTGTTTTTAACAATGTACAAATGGTTAAAGGACACAAGATAAAATAAATCAGCATGAATATGGGTTGTATTTACAATGGTGTTTGTTCTTCACTGGTTGCCCTTTCCTCGTGGCAACAGGTCACAAATCTTGCTGCTGTGATGGCACACTGTGGAATTTCACCCAGTAGATATGGGAGTTTTTCAAAATTGGATTTGTTTTCGAATTCTTTGTGGATCTGTGTAATCTGAGGGAAATATGTCTCTCTAATATGGTCATACATTGGGCAGGAGGTTAGGAAGTGCAGCTTAGTTTCCACCTCATTTTGTGGGCAGGGAGCACATAGCCTGTCTTCTCTTGAGAGCCATGTCTGCCTACGGTGGCCTTTCTCAATAGCAAGGCTATGCTCACTGAGTCTGTACATAGTCAAAGCTTTCCTTAAGTTTGGGTCAGTCACAGTGGTCAGGTATTCTGCCGCTGTGTACTCTCTGTTTAGGGCCAAATAGCATTCTAGTTTGCTCTGTTTTTTTGTTAATTCTTTCCAATGTGTCAAGTAATTATCTTTTTGTTTTCTCATGATTTGGTTGGGTCTAATTGTGCTGATGTCCTGGGGCTCTGTAGGGTGTGTTTGTGTTTGTGAACAGAGCCCCAGGACCAGATTGCTTAGGGGACTCTTCTCCAGGTTCATCTCTCTGTAGGTGATGGCTTTGTTATGGAAGGTTTGGGAATCGCTTCCTTTTAGGTGGTTATAGAATTTAACGGCTCTTTTCTGTATTTGATAATTAGTGGGTATCGGCCTAATTCTGCTCTGCATGCATTATTTGGTGTTCTACGTTGTACACAGAGGATATTTTTGCAGAATTCTGCGTGCAGAGCCTCAATTTGGTGTTTGTCCCATTTTGTGAAGTCTTGGTTGGTGAGCGGACCCCAGACCTCACAACCATAAAGGGCAATGGGCTCTATGACTGATTCAAGTATTTTTAGCCAGATCCTAATTGGTATGTTGAAATTTATGTTCCTTTTGATGGCATAGAATGCCCTTCTTGCCTTGTCTCTCAGATCGTTCACAGCTTTGTGGAAGTTACCTGTGGCGCTGATGTTTAGGCCAAGGTATGTATAGTTTTTTGTGTGCTCTAGGGCAACAGTGTCTAGATGGAATTTGTATTTGTGGTCCTGGTGACTGGACCTTTTTTAGAACACCATTATTTTGGTCTTACTGAGATTTACTGTCAGGGCCCAGGTCTGACAGAATCTGTGCATAAGATCTAGGTGCTGCTGTAGGCCCTCCTTGGTTGGTGACAGAATCTATCTATCTCTGTCTCTGTCTCTCTCTACTCTCACCCTCTCTCTCTCTGTCTCTCTCTACTCTCACCCTCTCTCGCTCTCTCACCCTCTCTCACCCTCTCTCACCCTCTATCACCCTCTCTCTCTCGCTCTCTCTCTCTCTCTCTCTCTCTCTCTCGCTCTCTCTCTCTCTCTCTCTCTCTCTCTCGCTCTCTCTCTCGCTCTCTCTCTCTCTCTCTCTCTCTCTCGCTCTCTCTCTCGCTCTCTATCTCTCCAGTTTCTAACGATGAAGCTAATGGAACAACATGACAGAGAAGAGATACTGTTAGAGACGTTTCCACTGGCTCCACAATAATCAGACATATAGAAATATTAAATTATCACATTAAACATTTTAGACTTAAAGCACTAAAGTCTACTACAAAGCTCTCCAAGCCCTCCACCCATCCCTAGAGAGTGTGTCCCTCACCATCAGTCCATCATTCATCCATAGAGGTTGTCTGGTACCCAGCACTGTGTTGATCTCTGGTTCCTGTTCTGTTCTCCCCTTCTAAAGCTGTCTCCTATAGGATCTAACCTTCCGTTTTCAATAAGACGCCACATCAGACACACACACACACACACACACACACACACACACACACACACACACCTGCACGTAAACACACACACACACACACACACACACACACACACACACACACACACACACACACACACACACACACACACACACACACACCTGCACGTAAACACACACACACACAAACACACACACCTGCACGTAAACACACACACACACACACGCAAGCACGCACGCACGCACGCAGAAACACACACACACACACCTGCACGTAAACACACACACAGAGATGCACATACACACGCACGTACGGATTCACCTATGTACACATGCACACACACACAAACACATTGTCACAGAGACATCCTTAAAACTTAACTTTTTGAAGCGAGTTGACACTGGACCTATGCAAGGCTGTCATAAGGATGACATAGTACCTGTCATGAAAGGTTATGACACTTCATGGCAAACTGAAACTAAACGTCAGGTCAATTCAAGTCAAGTGCTACGGAGAAATGTCCTTCAGAAACCATCCAATCAACTCACTGCTCCTCCCCGAACCTCCTAGTCAACATCTGTGTCCACATCACTCATCTTTGTCTTTGCCCGGCGTCCATTGTGGCTCCAGAGGCTCCAGATCCACTTTCAACCAGTGAAAAAAATGGAAACTGGGCCTCTGTGTCTCTGAGTTGGATCCCTGGAGATGAGAGCTACAGTGAGACCCACATTCATCATGTCCAAGGCAGTGGTCTCCTCAGAGTAAGAGAGAGTGTGTGTGTGTGTTCTCTCTTCCAGAGTGAGTCCCTCAGGCCTCCATGCTTCAGGACATTTGTGTAGAGTGTAATCTACCAGTGTCTCAGACATCACACACACACACACAAATCACAGCTCTGCCGTGGCCCTGGGTAAAGCTTCATTACAACCACCTGGAGAGAACCTAGCGCCCATCCATCACACACACACACACACACACACACACACACACACACACACACACACACACACACACACACACACACACACACACACACACACACCTGTACGTAAACACACACACACACACACACCTGCACGTAAACACACACACACACCTGCACGTAAACACACACACACACACACACACACACACACACACACACACACCACATTTCTCTATCCTAACTTGTTTCTTCATTTTCATTCCTGTTGATCTCAGGGCGTCTCTGGAACCAGTGTTTTTAATGAAGATGTTGTCTGTTATATGTGGATGACATGTTACAACTAGGAGTGTAAGCAGAGCTCAGGAGGTTACAGCAATGTGATCCCCACCCTCCAATACATCATCACAACGACTTCTATGGGAATACTTTACAGTGAAGAAATACATGCTCTCCTTCCAACACTTCACTCTGCTAAACAGATATATATCGCAAGTGTCTTTAATTCCAACTCTGGAATCCCAAATCGCATCCTATTCCCTTTATAGTGCACTACGGCTTACCAGAGAGAGAGAGAGAGAGGGGGAAAGAGAGGGAGATAGAGAGGAAAACAGAGAGAGGGGGAAAGAGAGGGAGATAGAGAGAGGGACAGACAGACAGACAGACAGACAGACAGACAGACAGACAGACAGACAGACAGACAGACAGACAGACAGACAGACAGACAGACAGACAGACAGACAGACAGACAGACAGACAGACAGACAGACAGACAGACAGACAGACAGACAGACAGACAGACAGACAGACAGACAGACAGACAGACAGACAGACAGACAGACAGACAGACAGACAGACAGACAGACAGACTAGACACAGTGATTGATCGATGACATCAACGTGTAATGGAAACAGATACAGGAGAAGTGTTCTATAGAACAACCACATCTTTATCCGTCAGACCAGCTGGATCTTTCTCCTGTCTGACTTTATATTGTGACAAATGATGATGGAAACTGGATGTTAGGAATAAATGAAGATTGATGAGTAATGTTGACGGTACACAGGGGCACCACTCCACAGTTCATTCCAAATGCCTACCTCTTTTGCAGGACAAGGATTGTCTTGACATTCCACAATGTCTGAATAACTGTTCCTTGCTTTCTGGTTGGATGGCAAGTTTCACCATATTATTTCATATCTGCAGCTGTTTTGTATCAACACAACACAGGTCAATGTAAACAAGCATCATAACAGGAGGTTGTCACATCTATTTTCTATGCAAACTCATTACATGTCAACAACAAAAAACAGTTCAGAGAGAGAGAGAGAGAGAGATGGGGAGAGAGAGAGAGAGAGAGAGAGAGACAGAGAGAGAGAGTTTTTTTGAGTTTTTATAAAACCTTTATTTTTTACTCAAGTGTTAACATAAATAATGACACACTGCCTTTTCAGAAATGAAATAACAAAATGTAATTCCTAAACAAAAATAAATACATAACATATACATTCAACTTATTTCAGCAGCAAAAAATAATTTCCCCTCCTCTACAAAACAAAGTGCTCCTTCGTAAGCCCACTTCTCCTCAAATAATAGGAGATCTTTTACAGCTGAAAAGAACTCAAAATCTACTTTTATTCTTGCTTTCACTAAACCTTTAAAAACACATCTTACATCCTGCCCATATCCCGTTTCTATCTTATGTTTCCTACTCAGAAAAATTGACATCTTAGCTTGTCCCAAAATAAAATTTAACATTTGACATTTTCTTTTCTGTTGTTTACTATATTGAAACCCCAAAATAAAAACAGTGTTATTGAAAAACTCCCCTACAGCTTTAAACAAAGATTCCAACATTTCCAATAGCGGTTTTATCCTCTCACACTCCATAAAACAGTGAAAAATGGTTTCTCTTATATTACAAAAAGGACATCCATCTCTAACATCTGAGTTAATAACAGATACAAAAGCATTAACTGCAATGATGCCATGTAAAACCCTCCATTGCATATCACCAGTACCCTTTTGTAACGGTGGTTTGTACAGTGCTCTCCATGCTGGCTTTACCTTGTCATCAATGCCCAATTTTACCCTCCATGGAGTATCTTTTCTATTTTTCAATTTATCTTTATTCAACACCTTGACACACCCCCTATACAATTCCTTCCCATTCACCTCATCCAAACCCACCTCCTCCAACCCTCTCAAATCCAGCAATAACGCCTTTCTTTCTGACTCTGGGATATTTGGTGTAATCCCTAGTTTTGGAAATGAGACGTCTTCATCTTGCACCTTCTTCTTGTGGCTACTAAGCATATCCCATTCTTCCGCTGACAGAGCCTTCCTACAGCTCCCCAGCATTTGTCCGACAATCCTTTCCGACCTCATCCCCAAATGTTCTGCCACCCTTCTTCCATCCATTAAGGCGGGCCCAGCCATGGCCATTAACTGTCTTAAGGTGATGATTTTCCCCTTCACCAGAATCTTGGAGAAATGTGGAACAGCTGCAGTTGTACAGTCCAGTCTCGCCCCATACACCAGAGGTTCCTCCAACAGCCAATGCACTGACTCCGCTGAAGTTCTTCTGGACACCTTCATTATGCTCCACACTCTGAGAAGGCCTCTATAAAACGGAGGTACTCCCTCCCTAGAAATCTGGCTACTATCAACCAGAAATAAAGCCTTCTTTAAACCTAATCCTCCAACCCTCTGTAATATAAGACCTGCCACCCCTCTCCACACCACATTTTCCGGTCCATAAAGCAGCCTTTGAATGAACTGAAACCGGAAAGCAGCAGCCCTACTAGCAAGATGTACAAGACCTTGTCCCCCCTCCTCTTTTGACAAATACAAAACACTTTGTGGAACCCAGTGATATTTATCCCAAAAGAAATCCACCATAATTGCCTGTATCTTAGCCAGAAGGCCAGATGGTGGTTCTAAAACTGACAACCGATGCCACAGTGCAGAGGCAATCACATTGTTAACTATAATAGTGCGCCCTCTATATGACATACGAGATAGTAACCAACGCCATCTCCTCATCCTCCCTTCCACCATTTCAACCACCCCACTCCAATTTTTTTCCATAGTCCCCTCATCTCCTAGATACACTCCAAGATACTTAAAACCTCCCTTACACCATTCTAGCCCCCCTGGCAAAGCCATGATCCCTCCAGACCATTCTCCAATCTGTAAAGCACAACTCTTTTCCCAATTTACCTTTGCAGAGGATATTCCCCTAAAACGATCAACCATTAGACTCAAGCTATCCACCTCCGCTTGATTTTTCACTAACACAACTACATCATCAGCATAGGCTGAAAGACGAATAGGAGGAATATCCTCTGAAAGGCACACCCCTGCAATGCGACTTCTAATGCTATTTAGTAGTGGCTCTATAGCAATAGCATATAACATCCCAGACATAGAACATCCCTGCCTAATACCTCTACACACTTTAAAAGGAGCACTCAAACCACCGTTAACTTTCAATACACTTTCAATGTCACCATATATCACCTTTATCATGGCAATAAAACCAGAGCTGAACCCAAACGCCTCAAACGTGTGCCATAAATATTGATGTTCAACTCGGTCAAATGCCTTTTCCTGATCAATTGAAATTAGACCAGCATCCAACCCAATAGCCTTAGAGACGTCCAAAAAATCACGAATCAGAGAAATGTTATCCCCTATCTGCCTGCCAGGAACACAGTAGGACTGATCCGTATGTATGATTTGCCCCATCACCTCCTTCAGCCTGTTGGACAAAGCCTTTGACAATATTTTATAATCAGTACACAATAAAGCCACCGGCCTCCAGTTCTTCACCTCCCTCAGGTCACCCTTTTTAGGCAGTAGGGTGAGGACAGCCCTTCTGCAGCTTATTGGTAGTAACCCTCCGGTTAAACTATCATTAGCTACTTCTAACCAATCCTCTCCCAACATAGCCCAAAAAGACTTAAAAAAGTCAACGGGAAGCCCATCAATGCCTGGTGCCCTTCCATTTTCCATGCCATTTAATGCAGTGTATAAATCCTGCAAAGACAATGGTTGCTCAAGCTCAACCTGAGCTTCTGCAGGCACCTTTGGGAGCCCATCAAAGAACTGCTGTGTCACTGTTTTGTCCTCTTTGTACTCACACTTGTAGAGCTCAGCATAGAACTCTACTGCCCTCTTTCTAATTTCACTAGGGCTAGTGAGCTCTTGTCCAACAGCTGATTTGAGACAATGAATAATTTTTCTTTGTCCATTCTTTTTCTCTAAACCAAAGAAAAATTTGGATGAGGCATCCATTTCAGATATGCCTTGAAATTTACTTCTCACCAATGCCCCCTGTGCTCTGATACCCAGCAGATCTGCCAATGCAGCTTTTCTCCTCTTGAGGGCCTGAGTATGGCCTCGATCTCCTGTGGTCTCAACCAACGTCATGAGTTCCACTATTTCAATCTCTAGGGCTTTCATTGATCTGGTGATATCCTTGGTGACATTCTCCGTGTATTGATTACAAAATTGTTGAATCTGGATTTTCCCTATATCCCACCATTGTTGAAGGGATACAAAACTGGCCTTTTGAGACCTCCACCTCTCCCAAAAAAAACTGAAACAATTCCTGAAGTGAGCATCACTCAATAAAGTTATATTAAAATGCCAGTATGCGCTTTTAGGTTTTACATCGTTAATGAACACCACCTCTGTTATTAAACAATGATCAGAAAATCCCACTGGAGTTATCACACTTGATTTACAGACCTGAGATTGATGCTCAAAAACATAAAACCTATCTAACCTGGCCATAGAGATGATGTTCTCTCTCACATGCGCCCAGGTGTACTGCCTTGTTCTTCCATGTTGACTCCGCCAAATATCACACAGTTCATTTGTTACAATAAGGCGTTTTAAAAACGTCCTTGAGGCTATATGAGGTTCTTGGTGATTTCTATCTAAATCACTAACTGTGCAGTTAAAATCCCCAGCAATAAACAAATAATCTTCTTTGTTACATTTCTCAATGGTATTTGATAATGTCTCTAAAAAACATACCCTCTCAACTGTCACCACTGGGGCATATACATTTATCAGACACATATTGATGTTTTCATACCTTGCTCTAACTTTTAATAACCTCCCCTCAACTACCTCTTCAACCTCATATGACAAAGGCAAAAACCCTTTTGAGAACAAGATAACCACACCCCCACTTTTTGAGTTTTTATGACTACACACCACTGTCCCCCCCCACTCCTGTTGCCACATAACTTCATTTTCCAAATTACTATGCGTTTCTTGTAGAAAAATTATGTCACTTCCCTTTCCCCTCATTAACTCATACACCATGGCTCTTTTTTTAACATCTCTTGCCCCATTTACGTTTAAAGAAGAGATCTTAAAACTGCTCATGGATAAGAAAAAAATACAGAGGAAGATACAGCCACCACATCTCTTTACAGAGTTAAAACTGCAACTGAACTCTTTCATTTTCTTTAGAATTTGCATCACTTATTACTCTCGTGACCACTTTCTTGAGTCTAGCAATTTCAGGGCTTTTCAAACCTCCCCCTGTAATTTTTGACATCAGAAACTTTGCTGATTCAATAAACAATTCACGTTCAGGGAAAAAATCAGTTACATTGTAATCCTGCATATATTTCTTCCCTTTTGTCAACTTCAGAAATTGACGTATCTTCTCGATCCCATACCTCCCTTCCACCCCATCTATCTCACTATATTGTTGTGACGCGTCAGATGACTCACTCTCGCTATCCTCCCCAGAAGAAAACCCCATCTCTACAACCTGTTCATCTTCACCTGATTTATCCATCTCTACCTTTCTCTTAGAATTAGACCCTTCACCACCCCTTAAATTCTTCCTTTTACTCCTCGGTATTTTGAAAACATCCGCTTCTTTTTCCGTTATTTCAATCTCCTCTTGACCTCCAATTTCATTTTCCAGCACCACCTCAGCGACGGCAGTCGCAATCTCACCTAGTGTTTCCCCTCCCTCTTTGTTCTGATCTACCACAATTGCCCCCGTATCCACAATGCCTTCCTCTCCTACTTTTCCAACCACATCTGCCCACCTTCTCTCTTCCCCTACACCTGTAGTATTTTCATCCCTTCGCTGTGGTACGTTAGTTGCACCCGCACTAAAGCTACTACCAGGCTCAGCGCGTTCATTCTCGGGACAATTACGCACCAAATGCCCCTCTCTTCCACATCCAAAACATTTCATTGATTCAGTAGATGCATAAAAGACATAATCAAATCCATCAATCTTAAAACTAAACGCTAAATTCAGTTCATCTCCTTCCTTTTTTAAAATCATATGCACTTGTCTCCTATGAGACACGACATGTTTCAACAACGGAGATTTGCATCCAAAAAGAACCTTCTTTATTGTAGATACTATTTGACCATGGCGAGATAACTCTCGCTCTAATACTTCATCTCTAACAAATGGTGGCACGTTAGAAAGCATAACTTTCTTCGCAGGATTCATAAGCGGAAATACCGGCGTCTGTGTCTCCCGCAACACAACACCCCTCTCAACTATCTTATTCACCTTTTCAATTGAATCTAAGAATATCACTACAGCGCTATTCATCCTTGAGGCTGATTTAATGCTATCATACCCAATGATAGCACCCACAGCCAAGCTACATTCTTCCACTGAACACCCAGCCGCAGCAGGAATTTTTACTCCATGCCTCCGACTAAGTTTTTCAAACTCTACATTTCCGCGAGTGGCCATCGCAACCAGCCCCACCCGCTGGTTGTGCCCTCGCGAAAAACCAACCTCAAAGATCCCACCACCCCTATACGTGCTTAGTGATAGTTAAACAATATACCCTTAAAACAACTAAACTAATCAATATATATATATGTACATACCAAAACCCAATAGAGTGAAAAGAAATTCCATTCGTTCTCACAATCACTCCTGCTTGACGACTCACTCCCAGCATGCACTCCGAGAGAGAGAGAGAGAGAGAGAGAGAGAGAGAGAGAGAGAGAGAGAGAGAGACAGAGAGAGAGAGAGAGAGAGAGAGAGAGAGAGAGAGAGAGAGAGAGAGAGAGAGAGAGAGAGAGAGAGAGAGAGAGAGAGAGAGAGAGAGAGAGAGAGAGATGGAGAGAGAGAGAGAGAGAGAGAGAGAGAGAGAGAGAGAGAGAGAGAGAGACAGAGAGAGAGAGAGAGAGAGAGAGGAAACAAGCAGAAAAACTAGCACTATTTACAGCCTCTTAAGTGATGGTATTGTGTGTGCCTGTGAAAAAGAAAGAAAGAAAGAAAGAAAGAAAGAGACAGGGAGAGGAAGAGGAAGAGAGTAGAGTAGTACATTTGTTCTTGGTGGTTTTTAATTACGTTGCCGTGACTACGGACACAATGGTGAAAGAGCTCCCGGTCTATCCTCCTGAAGATGATTCCTCCACACACACACACACACACTCATTTAGCAATGCAATTAGCAAGACAGACAGGGGATTAAACACACACCCGTGGATCATTACTGCTCTAAGAAAGAGGGAGGGAAAGAGAGAGAACATGTAGAACTCAGAAAAGACCTCGTGGATTGGAGGAATGTGGTAAAGCTCTTTTCATTGCAGTACAATTTCACATACACTTTCGTTCAAAAGTTGTTTTTGTTTTTTTTGTCCATTAAAATAACATCAAATTGATCAGAAGTACAGTGTAGACCTTGTTAAAGAAGCAATAGAACTGGCCTTCTTTAGACTAGTTGAGTATCTGGAGCATCAGTGTTTGTGGGTTCGATTACAGGCTCCAAATGGCCAGAAACAAAGAACTTTCTTCTGAAATTCGTAAGTCTATTCCTGTTCTGAGGAATGAAGGCTATTCCATGCGAGAAATTGCCAAGAAACTTAAGATCTCGTACAACGCTGTGTACTACTCTCTTCACAGACTAGAAAAACACCAGTCTCAATGTCAACAGTGAAGAGGCGACTGAGCAAGAGGACAAGTACATTAGAGAGTCTAGATTAAGAAACAGACGCCTCACAAGTCCTCAACTGGCAGCTGGGCTTCTAGTCAGTTCCTCTGGCCAGTGTCTGGGTTATTTTTCCCTCCTTCATTTTTTCCTTTTATTGGCCAGTCTGAGATATGTTTTTTTCTTTGTATCTCGGTCTAGAAGGCCAGCGTCCCGGAGTCGCCTCTTCACTGTTGACATTGAGACTGGTGGTTTGTGGGTATTATTTAGTGAAGCTGCCAGTTGAAGACTTGTGAGGCGTCTGTTTCTCAAACTAGACACCTTAATGTACTTGTCCTCTTGCTAAATTGTGCACCGGGGCCTCCCACTTCTCTTTCTATTCTGATTAGAGTTTTCAGCTGTGCTAACATAATTTCAAAAAGGGTTTTCTAACGATCAATTAGCCTTTTAAAATTATCAACTTGGATGGTTTCTGATAATGGGCCTCTGTACACCTATGTAGATATTCCATTTAAAATCAGTAGTTTCCAGCTACAATAGTCATTTACAACATTAACAAAGTCTGCAGCATATTTCTGATCAAGTTGATGTTATTTTAATGGATGAAAAAAATAGCATTTCTAAGTGACTCCCCCAAACTTTTCAATGGTAGTGTAGATCAAGTTGTAAATGACACTGAAGGGTTATTCTGTTCAATGGTCCTAAAAGTACATTCTGTTACATGGACCTAACAGTACATTCTGTTACATGGACCTAACAGGACATTCTGTTACATGGACCTAACAGGACATTCTGTTACATGGACCTAACAGGACATTCTGTTACATGGACCTAACAGGACATTCTGTTACATGGACCTAACAGGACATTCTGTTACATGGACCTAACAGGACATTCTGTTCCATGGACCTAACAGGACATTCTGTTACATGGACCTAACAGTACATTCTGTTACGTGGACCTAACAGTACATTCTGTTACATGGACCTAACAGTACATTCTGTTACATGGACCTAACAGTACATTCTGTTACATGGACCTAACAGGACATTCTGTTACATGGACCTAACAGTACATTCTGTTACATGGACCTAACAGTACATTCTGTTACATGGACCTAACAGGACATGGACCTAACAGGACATTATGTTACATGGACCTAACAGTACATTCTGTTACATGGACCTAACAGGACATTCTGTTACATGGACCTAACAGGACATTCTGTTACATGGACCTAACAGGACATTCTGTTACATGGACCTAACAGTACATTCTGTTACATGGACCTAACAGGACATTCCGTTACATGGACCTAACAGTACATTCTGTTACATGGACCTAACAGTACATTCTGTTACATGGACCTAACAGGACATTCTGTTACATGGACCTAACAGGACATTCTGTTACATGGACCTAACAGGACATTCTGTTACATGGACCTAACAGGACATTCTGTTACATGGACCTAACAGTACATTCTGTTACATGGACCTAACAGGACATTCTGTTACATGGACCTAACAGGACATGGACCTAACAGGACATTATGTTACATGGACCTAACAGTACATTCTGTTACATGGACCTAACAGTACATTCTGTTCCATGGACCTAACAGTACATTCTGTTACATGGACCTAACAGTACATTCTGTTCCATGGACCTAACAGGACATTCTGTTACATGGACCTAACAGGACATTCTGTTACATGGACCTAACAGGACATTCTGTTACATGGACCTAACAGGACATTCTGTTCCATGGACCTAACAGGACATTCTGTTCCATGGACCTAACAGTACATTCTGTTTTCTTTGGAAATTCCTCTTTGTTGAGTAATTCAAAATGGAGAAAAGGCAACCAGCTCTCACAGTCTCATGTCAGAATTTAACGTTCATCCATGTTTTCTCAAACGTCAGATTTTGAAGTTGGTTAAGTTTCCGCATTAATGAACACTGAAATGGTTAGGTTAGGGTTAAAATGCTTAATGTTGATAACTCTGAGTGGTTCAGGTAAGGGTTCAGATTTGGGACAGGCTTAATGTTGATAACTCTGAGTGGTTCAGGTAAGGGTTCAGATTTGGGACAGGCTTAATGTTGATAACTTTGAGTGGTTCAGGTAAGGGTTCAGATTTGGGACAGGCTTAATGTTGATAACTCTGAGTGGTTCAGGTAAGGGTTCAGATTTGGGACAGGCTTAATGTTGATAACTCTGAGTGGTTCAGGTAAGGGTTCAGATTTGGGATTACAACCAAAACATCAAAAACAGCTTTCTATCCCTGGATCACGACCATCCTCCATCTCTGTCCACAAACCCCTAGCAAAACCCAAACCTAACTTACAGGTATCATCGCTCACTGTTGCCCCTAGTGGCCGGTCTCCACTTCATCTGCCGACGTCCTCAGACAAAGATAGATGTCAAATAGTGACTTGTGTCACGGGTGACCTGGCTGAAATAGGGGAAAACTGCAGACAATGAAAATCAATACAAGAAAAAAATACGGCCGATCAGATCTGTGGGTCGAAGGTCAACACAAGGACCTGGTCCATGTATCTGTGGGTCGAAGGTCCACACAAGGACCTGGTCCATGTATCTGTGGGTCGAA
>NW_023493658.1:2763718-2771218 GCF_013265735.2 Oncorhynchus mykiss
ACACGATGGTATTAATGCTCACCATTGCCCCTAGTGGACAGGTTTGACGACGTCTCCTGACGTCCTGGGTACCTGGTGGACACACAGCAAATACACACTGAGTCAAATATAGATGCAACAGGCAACAAAGCAACAGATTTAAATGAGTTTCAGTTCATATAAGGAAATCAGTCAATTGAAATAAATGAAATGTTGTGTTCATTGTCCGTAGGTTATGCCTGTCCATACCATAACCCCACCACCACCATAGGGGCACCCTGTTCACAACGTTGACATCAGCAAACCACTCATACATTCCTTCTACTATCTGCCCGGTACAGTTGAAATCTAGTACATTCTCCGGCATGCCAGGGGACATCGAAGGTGAGCATTTGCCCACTGAAGTCGGTTGTGACACCAAATTGCAGTCAGGTCAAGACCCTGGTGAGGACAACAGAGTATGCAGATAGGCTACCCTGAGACGGTTTCTGACAGTTTGTCCAGGTGGCTGGTCTCAGCCGGATGTGGAGATCCTGGGCTGGCGTGGTTATACGTGGTCTGTGGTTCTGAAAACGATTGCACATGCAGCATAATTCTCTAAAACGACGTTGGAGGCTGCTTATGATAGACAAAATAACATTACTGCATTTTCTGGCAACAGCTCTGGTGGACAATCCTGAAGTCAGCATGCCAATTGCACGCTCCCTCAAAACTTGAGACATCTGTGGCATTGTCTTGTGTGACAAAAAACAGAACATTTTAGAGTGTCCATTTTTATGTCCCCAGCACAAGGTACACCTGTGTAATGAAATAAGCCTTTCGTGCATATAGAACATTTCTGGGATCGTTTTATTTTTTTAAATGTATTTTATTTTAGCTCATGAAACTTTGGTCCAACAATTTACATGTTTATATTTACTGTTGAGTAAAGAGAAGAAACAAGGGAGCATCTGGGACGTAGACCGTGATATTTACTGTTGAGAATAGAGAGGAAACAAGGGAGGCATCTGGGACGTAGACCGTGATATTTACTGTTGAGTAGAGAGAGGAAACAAGGGAGGCATCTGGGACGTAGACCGTGATATTTACTGTTGAGTAGAGAGAGGAAACAAGGGAGCATCTGGGACGTAGACCGTGATATTTACTGTTGAGAATAGAGAGGGAACAAGGGGGGTATCTGGGACGTAGACCGTGATATTTACTGTTGAGAATAGAGAGGAAACAAGGGAGGCATCTGGGACGTAGACCGTGATATTTACTGTTGAGAATAGAGAGGAAACAAGGGAGGCATCTGGGACGTAGACCGTGATATTTACTGTTGAGTAGAGAGAGGAAACAAGGCAGGCATCTGGGACGTAGACCGTGATATTTACTGTTGAGTAGAGAGAGGAAACAAGGGAGCATCTGGGACGTAGACCGTGATATTTACTGTTGAGAATAGAGAGGAAACAAGGGAGCATCTGGGACGTAGACCGTGATATTTACTGTTGAGAAAAGAGAGGAAACAAGGGAGGCATCTGGGACGTAGACCGTGATATTTACGGTTGAGAATAGAGAGGAAACAAGGGAGGCATCTGGGACGTAGACCGTTATATTTACTGTTGAGAATAGAGAGGAAACAAGGGAGGCATCTGGGACGTAGACCGTGATATTTACTGTTGAGAATAGAGAGGAAACAAGGGGGGTGTCTGGGACGTAGACCGTGATATTTACTGTTGAGAATAGAGAGGAAACAAGGGAGGCATCTGGGACGTAGACCGTGATATTTACGGTTGAGAATAGAGAGGAAACAAGGGAGGCATCTGGGACGTAGACCGTTATATTTACTGTTGAGAATAGAGAGGAAACAAGGGAGGCATCTGGGACGTAGACCGTGATATTTACTGTTGAGAATAGAGAGGAAACAAGGGGGGTATCTGGGACATAGACCGTGATATTTACTGTTGAGAATAGAGAGGAAACAAGGGAGGATCAGGGACGTAGACCGTGATATTTACTGTTGAGTAAAGAGAGGAAACAAGGGAGCATCTGGGACGTAGACCGTGATATTTACTGTTGAGTAAAGAGAGGAAACAAGGGAGCATCTGGGACGTAGACCGTGATATTTACTGTTGAGAATAGAGAGGAAACAAGGGAGGATCAGGGACGTAGACCGTGATATTTACTGTTGAGTAAAGAGAGGAAACAAGGGAGCATCTGGGACGTAGACCGTGATATTTACTGTTGAGAATAGAGAGGAAACAATGGGGGTATCTGGGACGTAGACCGTGATATTTACTGTTGAGAGTAGAGAGGAAACAAGGGAGGCATCTGGGACGTAGACCGTGATATTTACTGTTGAGTAGAGAGAGGAAACAAGGGAGGCATCTGGGATGTAGACCGTGATATTTACTGTTGAGTAGAGAGAGGAAACAAGGGAGCATCTGGGACGTAGACCGTGATATTTACTGTTGAGAATAGAGAGGGAACAAGGGGGGTATCTGGGACGTAGACCGTGATATTTACTGTTGAGAATAGAGAGGAAACAAGGGAGGCATCTGGGACGTAGACCGTGATATTTACTGTTGAGAATAGAGAGGAAACAAGGGAGGCATCTGGGACGTAGACCGTGATATTTACTGTTGAGTAGAGAGAGGAAACAAGGGAGGCATCTGGGACGTAGACCGTGATATTTACTGTTGAGTAGAGAGAGAAAACAAGGGAGCATCTGGGACGTAGACCGTGATATTTACTGTTGAGAATAGAGAGGAAACAAGGGAGGCATCTGGGACGTAGACCGTGATATTTACTGTTGAGAATAGAGAGGAAACAAGGGAGGCATCTGGGACGTAGACCGTGATATTTACTGTTGAGAATAGAGAGGAAACAAGGGAGGCATCTGGGACGTAGACCGTGATATTTACGGTTGAGAATAGAGAGGAAACAAGGGAGCATCTGGGACATAGACCGTGATATTTACTGTTGAGAATAGAGAGGAAACAAGGGAGCATCTGGGACATAGACCGTGATATTTACTGTTGAGAATAGAGAGGAAACAAGGGAGGTATCTGGGACGTAGACCGTTATATTTACTGTTGAGAATAGAGAGGAAACAAGGGAGGATCTGGGACGTAGACCGTGATATTTACTGTTGAGAATAGAGAGGAAACAAGGGAGGCATCTGGGACGTAGACCGTGATATTTACTGTTGAGAATAGAGAGGAAACAAGGGAGGATCTGGGATGTAGACCGTGATATTTACTGTTGAGAATAGAGAGGAAACAAGGGAGGCATCTGGGACGTAGACCGTGATATTTACTGTTGAGAATAGAGAGGAAACAAGGAAGGCATCTGGGACGTAGACCGTGATATTTACTGTTGAGAATAGAGAGGAAACAAGGGAGGCATCTGGGACGTAGACCGTGATATTTACTGTTGAGAATAGAGAGGAAACAAGGGAGGCATCTGGGACGTAGACCGTGATATTTACTGTTGAGAATAGAGAGGAAACAAGGGAGGCATCTGGGACGTAGACCGTGATATTTACTGTTGAGAATAGAGAGGAAACAAGGGGGGTATCTGGGACATAGACCGTGATATTTAATGTTGAGAATAGAGAGGAAACAAGGGGAGTATCAGGGACGTAGACCGTGATATTTACTGTTGAGAATAGAGAGGAAACAAGGGAGGATCAGGGACGTAGACCGTGATATTTACTGTTGAGTAAAGAGAGGAAACAAGGGAGGCATCTGGGACGTAGACCGTGATATTTACTGTTGAGTAAAGAGAGGAAACAAGGGAGGCATCTGGGACGTAGACCGTGATATTTACTGTTGAGAATAGAGAGGAAACAAGGGAGGTATCTGGGACGTAGACCGTGATATTTACTGTTGAGAATAGAGAGGAAACAAGGGAGGATCAGGGACGTAGACCGTGATATTTACTGTTGAGAATAGAGAGGAAACAAGGGAGGATCAGGGACGTAGACCGTGATATTTACTGTTGAGTAAAGAGAGGAAACAAGGGAGGCATCTGGGACGTAGACCGTGTCTTATGCAACATGAAGAAACCTAGTCGAGTCAAACATGGGACAGAGAGAGGAGCATTCAGTTAACTTGATACAGGACTTCTTACATTCATCACATGAATTGTGTATCTGGTTTCGTCACTGTGTCTTTGATAGCTCAGATTTTATAAGTGAATGTGAATATAAAGAGAATTACTATTGGAGAGACGGGAGAGAAGGGAGAAACGGCTGCAGTAACACTTTAGAAAAGGGTTTACACCCACACATACACATACACACACACACACACACACACACACACACACACACACACACACACACACACACACACACACACACACACACTGCCAGTTAAAGCCCACAGTACAAAAGATTGTAAAAAGTTTTCCATTCACACGATTTCACCTCTTCAAAAAAAATGTTTGTGAAATTATAGGAAACATTTTTACACGTATGTTTTTTCTACAATACATCAACACACACTCCACAAACACAGCAAACACACCAAGGTCTTGCTCACACGGTGTGTGTACTCTGTGACTGTCAGAAGTGGTTTTCAACAGTGAATAATTAGATTTTGCATCCTGTGTAGGAGGGGTGTTCCTACAGTGCCTGTGTGTGTGTGTGTGTGTGTGTGTGTGTGTGTGTGTGTGTGTGTGTGTGTGTGTGTGTGTGTGTGTGTGTGTGTGTGTGTGTGTGTGTGCGTGTGTGTGGTGTGTTCCAACATAACAAGACCTGCTCTACTACTACCCCCCCTCCTCTGTGATGTCACATCATGAATCACCCCTTACCCTCCCCCCTCACACACACACACCACTTCTACCCCCTACCAGAGTCAACTTTGCCGGGACACTGGTCCTATTCAGGCAGCTTGTGTTGATTGAGCATCATTGATGGAGTAGGCTGCCATCGTTAACAGGTTATTATCCTAGAGCCCTACAGCCCCCCCTCTACCCCATCTACCCCCTCTACCCCATCTACCCCCTCCGCCCCCTCTACCCCCTCTACCCCATCTACCCCCTCCGCCCCCTCTACCCCCTCTACCCCATCTACCCCCTCCGCCCCCTCTACCCCCTCTACCCCATCTACCCCCTCCGCCGCCCCCTCTACCCCCTCTACCCCATCTACCCCCTCCGCCCCCTCTACCCCCTCTACCCCATCTACCCCCTCCGCCCCCTCTACCCCCTCTACCCCCTCTACCCCCTCTACCCCCTCTACCAGCTCCCCCCTCTACCAGCTCCCCCCTCTACCAGCTCTCCCCTCTACCAGCTCCCACCTCTCCCCTCTACCAGCTCTCCCCTCTACCAGCTCCCCCCTCTACCAGCTCCCCCCTCTACCAGCTCTCCCCTCTACCAGCTCCCCCCTCTACCAGCTCCCCCCTCTACCAGCTCCCCCCTCTACCAGCTCTCCCCTCTACCAGCTCCCCCCTCTACCAGCTCCCCCCTCTACCAGCTCCCCCCTCTACCAGCTCCCCCCTCTACCAGCTCTCCCCTCTACCAGCTCTCCCCTCTACCAGCTCTCCCCTCTACCAGCTCTCCCCTCTACCAGCTCCCCCCTCTACCAGCTCCCCCCTACAAACCTCTCACACACACCCCATGGTCCCCCTACAAACCCCTCACACACACCCCATGGTCCCCCTACAAACACCTCACACACACCCCGTGGTCCCCCTACAAACCCCTCACACACACCCCATGGCCCCCCTACAAACCCCTCACACACACCCCATGGCCCCCCTACAAACCCCTCACACACACCCCATGGTCCCCCTATACACCCCTCACACACACCCCATGGTCCCCCTACAAACCCCTCACACAGACCCCATGGTCCCAAATCCCACTCTCACTGGCCATATGGTCTCAGAGATGGGAGGGGAGCTGGAGGGGAGGAGGGTACAAAAGAACAAGAGAGGAGGGGGAGGGGGAGGGGGAGAGGAGGAAGGGAAAGTAGGAGAGGTGTCAAAAAGGCTAAGCAGCAGGTTTGGGCTAGGGGAGGGAGGGAGGGAGGGAGGGAGGGAGGGGGAGGGAGGGAGGGAACTCTTTCTTTCTTTTCTTCTCTCCGTCAGACTCATTGGGCTCATGAAGAGTAATTAGGACGGGTTGTCGTGGTAACCGGGCAGCACAATGGAAGCACACTTGATGAGGATTGTGTTCGCCAAAATCCACCTTCACTTTTTGTTCGTCATCATCATCTTCTTCATCACCATCTTCATCACCATCTTCATCATCATCACCATCCTCATTAGCATAGTAGAACTGTAGTAATGATCTGTGAGTCGTTCAACAGGTCTTTACTGTGTTGTGTCTTATACACACAGTGCCTTCACTGTGTATTCAGACCCCTTGACTTTTCCACATTTTGTTACATTACAGCCTTATTCTAAAATGGATTAATAAAATACAAAATCCTCAGCAATCTACATACAATACGCCATAATGACATCACAATACGCCATAATGACATCACAATACACCATAATGACATCACAATACGCCATAATGACATCACAATACGCCATAATGACATCACAATACGCCATGATGACATCACAATACCCCATAATGACATCACAATACCCCATAATGACATCACAATACCCCATAATGACATCATAATACCCCATAATGACATCACAATACCCCATAATGACATCACAATACCCCATAATGACATCACAATAGCCCATAATGACATCACAATACCCCATTATGACATCACAATAGCCCATAATGACATCACAATACCCGATAATGACATCACAATAGCCCATAATGACATCACAATACCCCATAATGACATCACAATACCCCATAATGACATCACAATAGCCCATAATGACATCACAATACCCCATTATGACATCACAATAGCCCATAATGACATCACAATACCCGATAATGACATCACAATAGCCCATAATGACATCACAATACCCCATAATGACATCATAATACCCCATAATGACATCACAATACCCCATAATGACATCACAATACGCCATAATGACATCACAATACCCCATAATGACATCACAATAGCCCATAATGACATCACAATAACCCATTATGACATCACAATAGCCCATAATGACATCACAATACCCGATAATGACATCACAATAGCCCATAATGACATCACAATACCCCATAATGACATCATAATACCCCATAATGACATCACAATACCCCATTATGACATCACAATACCCCATAATGACATCACAATACGCCATAATGACATCACAATACCCCATAATGACATCACAATACCCCATAATGACATCATAATACCCCATAATGACATCACAATACCCCATAATGACATCACAATACGCCATAATGACATCACAATACCCCATAATGACATCATAATACCCCATAATGACATCACAATACGCCATAATGACATCACAATACCCCATAATGACATCATAATACCCCATAATGACATCACAATACCCCATAATGACATCACAATACCCCATAATGACATCACAATACCCCATAATGACA
>NW_023493658.1:2776218-2778718 GCF_013265735.2 Oncorhynchus mykiss
GACAGACAGGATCTCTACTCAGACACATCCTTATCAGACAGACAGGTTCTCTACTCAGACACATCCTTATCAGACAGACAGGTTCTCTACTCAGACACATCCTTATCAGACAGACAGGTTCTCTACTCAGACACATCCTTATCAGACAGACAGGATCTCTACTCAGACATATCCTTATCAGACAGACAGGATCTCTACTCAGACACATCCTTATCAGACAGACAGGTTCTCTACTCAGACACATCCTTATCAGACAGACAGGTTCTCTACTCAGACACATCCTTATCAGACAGACAGGATCTCTACTCAGACACATCCTTATCAGACAGACAGGTTCTCTACTCAGACACATCCTTATCAGACAGACAGGTTCTCTACTCAGACACATCCTTATCAGACAGACAGGTTCTCTACTCAGACACATCCTTATCAGACAGACAGGTTCTCTACTCAGACACATCCTTATCAGACAGACAGGTTCTCTACTCAGACACATCCTTATCAGACAGACAGGTTCTCTACTCAGACAGACCTTATCAGACAGACAGGTTCTCTACTCATACACATCCTTATCAGACAGACAGGTTCTCTACTCAGACACATCCTTATCAGACAGACAGGTTCTCTACTCAGACACATCCTTATCAGACAGACAGGTTCTCTACTCAGACACATCCTTATCAGACAGACAGGTTCTCTACTCAGACACATCCTTATCAGACAGACAGGTTCTCTACTCAGACAGACCTTATCAGACAGGTTCTCTAGTCAGACACATCCTTATCAGATAGTCAGGTTCTCTACTCAGACAGACCTTATCAGACAGACAGGTTCTCTACTCAGACACATCCTTATCAGACAGACAGGTTCTCTACTCAGACAGACCTTATCAGACAGGTTCTCTACTCAGACACATCCTTATCAGACAGACAGGTTCTCTACTCAGACACATCCTTATCAGACAGACAGGTTCTCTACTCAGACACATCCTTATCAGACAGATTCTCTAGTCAGACACATCCTTTGCAGACAGACAGGTTCTCTACTCAGACACATCCTTATCAGACAGGTTCTCTACTCAGACAGACCTTAGCAGACAGACATGTTCTCTACTCAGACAGACCTTATCAGACAGGTTCTCTAGTCAGACACATCCTTATCAGACAGGTTCTCTAGTCAGACAGACCTTATCAGACAGACAGGTTCTCTACTCAAACACATCCTTATCAGACAGACAGGTTCTCTACTCAGACAGACCTTATCAGACAGGTTCTCTAGTCAGACACATCCTTATCAGACAGGTTTTCTACTCAGACAGACCTTATCAGACAGACAGGTTCTCTACTCAGACAGACCTTATCAGACAGACAGGTTCTCTACTCAGACAGACCTTATCAGACAGGTTCTCTAGTCAGACACATCCTTAGCAGACATTCTTCATAGTAGCCACCCTTTGCCTTGATGGGAGCTTTGCACACTCTTGGCATTCTCTCAACCAGCTTCATGAGGTAGTCACCTGCAATTTTCATTACCAGGTGTGCCTTGTTAAAAGTTAATTTGTGGAACGTATTTCCTTCTTAATGCGTTTGAGCCAATCAGGTGTGTTGTGACAAGGTAGAGGTGCTATACAGAAGATAGCCCTATTTGGTGAAATACCAAGTCCATATTATGGCAAGAACAGCTCAAATAAGCAAAGAGAAACGACACTCCATCATTACTTGAAGACATAAAGGTCAGTCAGAAACTTTTCAAGTTTCGTTAAGTGCAGTCATCAAGCGTTATGATGAAACTGGCTCTCATGAGGACCGCCACAGGAACGGAAGACCCAGAGTTACCTCTGCTGCAGAGGATAAGTTCATTAGAGTAAACTGCACCTCACATTGCAGCAAAAATAAATGCTTCACAGAGTTCAAGTAACAGACAAATCTCAACATCCACAGTTCAGAGAAGACCGTGTGAATCAGTCCTTCATGGTTGAATTGCTGCAAAGAAATAACTACTAAAGGACAAGAATAAGAAGAGACTTGCTTGGGCCAAGAAACACAAGCAATGGACATTAGACCAGTGGAAATCTGTCCTTTGGTCTGATGAGTCCACATTTGAGATTTATGGTGAGATGCAGTAGCTGAACGGATGATCTCTGTATGTGTGGTTCCCACCGTGAAGCACGGAGGAGGAGGTGTAATGGTGCTTTGCTGGTGACACTGTCTGTGATTTATTTAGATTTCAATGCACACTTAACCAGCATGGCCACCACAGCATTGTGCAATGATACGCCATCCCATCTGATTTGTGCTTAATGGGACTATCATCAACAGGACAATGACCCAACACACCTCCAGGCTGTGTAAGGGCTATTTGACCAAGAAGGAGAGTGATGAAGTGCTGCATCAGATGACCTGGCATCCACATTACCAAACCTCAACCAATTGAGATGGTTTGGGATGAGTTGGACCGCAGAGTGAAGGAATAGCAGCCAACAAGTGCTCAGCATATGTGG
>NW_023493658.1:2786218-2806218 GCF_013265735.2 Oncorhynchus mykiss
TTGATTCACGGGGTTCAGACAGAGAGAGAACAACAGTTGAATTGAATCACGGGGTTCAGACAGAGAGAGAACAACAGTTGAATTGAATCACGGGGTTCAGACAGAGAGAACAACAGTTGAATTGAATCACGGGGTTCAGACAGAGAGAACAACAGTTGAATTGAATCACGGGGTTCAGACAGAGAGAACAACAGTTGAATTGAATCACGGGGTTCAGACAGAGAGAACAACAGTTGAATTGAATCACGGGGTTCAGACAGAGAGAACAACAGTTGAATTGAATCACGGGGTTCAGACAGAGAGAACAACAGTTGAATTGAATCACGGGGTTCAGACAGAGAGAACAACAGTTGAATTGAATCAAGGGGTTCAGACAGAGAGAACAACAGTTGAATTGAATCACGGGGTTCAGACAGAGAGAACAACAGTTGAATTGAATCACGGGGTTCAGACAGAGAGAACAACAGTTGAATTGAATCAAGGGGTTCAGACAGAGAGAACAACAGTTGAATTGAATCACGGGGTTCAGACAGAGAGAACAACAGTTGAATTGAATCACGGGGTTCAGACAGAGAGAGAACAACAGTTGAATTGAATCACGGGGTTCAGACAGAGAGAGAACAACAGTTGAATTGAATCACGGGGTTCAGACAGAGAGAACAACAGTTGAATTGAATCACGGGGTTCAGACAGAGAGAACAACAGTTGAATTGAATCACGGGGTTCAGACAGAGAGAGAACAACAGTTGAATTGAATCAAGGGGTTCAGACAGAGAGAACAACAGTTGAATTGAATCACGGGGTTCAGACAGAGAGAACAACAGTTGAATTGAATCACGGGGTTCAGACAGAGAGAACAACAGTTGAATTGAATCACGGGGTTCAGACAGAGAGAGAACAACAGTTGAATTGAATCAAGGGGTTCAGACAGAGAGAACAACAGTTGAATTGAATCACGGGGTTCAGACAGAGAGAACAACAGTTGAATTGAATCACGGGGTTCAGACAGAGAGAACAACAGTTGAATTGAATCACGGGGTTCAGACAGAGAGAACAACAGTTGAATTGAATCACGGGGTTCAGACAGAGAGAACAACAGTTGAATTGAATCACGGGGTTCAGACAGAGAGAACAACAGTTGAATTGAATCACGGGGTTCAGACAGAAAGAACAACAGTTGAATTGAATCACGGGGTTCAGACAGAGAGAGAACAACAATTGAATTGAATCACAGGGTTCAGACAGAGAGAACAACAGTTGAATTGAATCACGGGGTTCAGACAGAGAGAACAACAGTTGAATTGAATCACGGGGTTCAGACAGAGAGAGAACAACAGTTGAATTGAATCACGGGGTTCAGACAGAGAGAACAACAGTTGAATTGAATCACGGGGTTCAGACAGAGAGAACAACAGTTGAATTGAATCACGGGGTTCAGACAGAGAGAACAACAGTTGAATTGAATCAAGGGGTTCAGACAGAGAGAACAACAGTTGAATTGAATCACGGGGTTCAGACAGAGAGAACAACAGTTGAATTGAATCAAGGGGTTCAGACAGAGAGAACAACAGTTGAATTGAATCACGGGGTTCAGACAGAGAGAGAACAACAGTTGAATTGAATCACGGGGTTCAGACAGAGAGAAAAACAGTTCAGGCCGTCAGGCAGTCATTGTAAATAATCATTTGTTGTTAAATAAAGGTTAAATATAAAATAAAAATATATAAATATTGACTTGTAGATATGTTTATATATGTTTAGCTCACATTACGCTAGATATTTCCATTAAAGTGTCATAACTCATACTACTTTATCTAACTATTGTCTTTTTATAATGACTTGAGAATTTCCACCAATCAACCTCTTCCACCTCCAGCAACATCCGTTAGGGCCTCTGTTTAGCCAGTAGAGCATAATGGAACGCAACGGAATTAGAATTCTCAGATAGAACATTCCTCGGGATTGGGTTCCATTTCAGAATATTGTCCTCGGCTGCATTCTAATCTGCCTCAGACAAATTAGCTGTCAATCACCAGACTTCGTCGGGGACGATGGGGGAGTGAGTGAGTCCCTCACAAATCAACAACATGCCAGTCATTGTTGGAATGTGTCTAACATCCAATTGCATTTCATCCTCCATCTAATAAACAGTTAACTAACTACATTATGTGTTCTCCTTTCATGGCAAGGTGACTTCTAAATGTCTTTGGGTGTCTCTGTCTGTGTCTGGGGTGTTCCACATTTTAATCATATCCTGATGAAGACATGTTTGTGCTGTTGGTGAATCGAAACCAGGTTTTTGGATTGGTTTCAGAAAGCCACAGTAGCAGTCAAAAGGTTGGACACACCTCCTCATTACAGGGTTTTCTTTATTTTGACTATATTCTAAATAGAATAATACTGAAGATGTCAAAACGATGAAATAGCAGACATGGAATCATGTAGTAACCAAAAAAAAGTGTTAGACAAATCAAAATATGTTGTATATTTGAGATTCTTCAAATTAGCCCTTGCCCTTGAATGAGTAGGTGTGTCCTAACTTTTGGCTGGTACTGTATGTGCTTCTTTGAATGTTTGATTGCACGTTATACTAAATCCTATAGATTCAATTCATTAGCCATTCAGTCTCAAAATCTATCATTTGGTATATGTATTAGTAGTAGTAGTAGTACATTACATGTGACTAACTAACTATTGAACATGTCTCTCCTTGTAATGGTTTTACCTTTTAAGGACCAACAAGGACAGTGTTAGTAATTCTTACCCAGACGATGTCCCAGTGAGACAACCCTGTGAATGGTGGGTCCTGAATGGTGTGTGTGTGTGTGTGTGTGTGTGTGTGTGTGTGTGTGTGTGTGTGTGTGTGTGTGTGTGTGTGTGTGTGTGTGTGTGTGTGTGTGTGTGTGTGTGTGTGTGTGTGTTTTATGCGTGTGTGTGTGTATGTTGTGTCTGTGCTTCCCTCAGATGCCTGCATGGTTTATTCTGTCACGACTCGAGGGGAGGTGAAGGGTTATATCTCACCTCAGCAACACTCACTGTCTGGGCCATTCAGTGTGTGTGTGTGTGTGTGTGTGTGTGTGTGTGTGTGTGTGTGTGTGTGTGTGTGTGTGTGTGTGTGTGTGTGTGTGTGTGTGTGTGTGTGTGTGTGTGTGTGTGTGTGTTTGTGTGTGTGTGTGTGTGTGTGTGTGTGTGTGTGTGTGTGTGTGTGTGTGTGGTTGAATCATCAGGAGATGGCCAAACCAATGTGAATCATACGTAGAAACAAGGCCAGAGAGAGAGATGACAGAATACTTGCTCTGTCTCTCTCTCTCACACACACACACACACACACACACACACACACACACACACACACACACACACACACACACACTAACATGACGACATAGCTTAACAAAGAAACCAATAAACCATAGACCTCATGACTGCCACTACAGCTGACTGACTGAGTCCCACAGACCTCCTGACTACCACTACAGCTGACTGACTGAATCCCATAGACCTACTGACTGCCACTACAGCTGACTGACTGAATCCCATAGACCTACTGACTACCACTACAGCTGACTGACTGAATCCCATAGACATCATGACTGCCACTACAGCTGACAGACTGAATCTCATAGACATCATGACTATCACTACAGCTGACTGACTGAATCCCATAGACATCATGACTAGACTAGAATAGGAATATAATATAATAGGATATAATAGGACAGAATAGGACAGAATAGAATAGGACAGAATAGAATAGGACAGGATAGAATCGAATAAAATATCATATAATATAATAGGACATACTAGAATAGAATAGAATAGAATAGGACAGAAATCAAAAGAATAGGAGAGAATAAAAAAGAATAGGACAGAATAGAATAGAATAGAATAGAATAGGACAGAATAGAATAGAGTAGAATGGAATACGACAGAATATAATGGAATAGGACAGAATAGACTAGAGTAGAATGGAATACGACAGAATATAATGGAATAGGACAGAATAGAGTAGAATAGAATAGGACAGAATAGAATAGAGTAGAATGGAATAGGAGAGAATAAAAAAGAATAGGACAGAATAGAGTAGAATAGAATAGGACAGATAGAATAGAGTAGAATGGAATAGGACCGAATAGAATGGAATAGGACAGAATAGAATAGAGTAGAATAGGACAGAATAGATTAGAGTAGAATGGAATAGGAGAGAATAAAAAAGAATAGGACAGAATAGAGTAGAATAGAATGGAATAGGACAGAATAGAGTAGAATAGAATGGAATAGGACAGAATATAATTTAATAGGACAGAATAGAATAGAACAGGACAGAATAAAGTAGGACAGAATATAGTAGAATAGAATATGACAGAATATAATAAAATAGAACAGGACAGAATAGAATTGAATAGAATAGGACAGAATAGAATAGAATAGAATATGACAGGATATAATATAATAGAAAAGAATGGAATGGGATAGAATAGAATAGAATAGAATAGAATAGGACAGAATAGAGTAGAATGGAATAGGACAGAATAGAATGAAATAGAACAGGACAGAATATAATTGAATAGAATATAATAGAATATGACAAAATAGAATAGAATGGAATGGGACATAGGACAGAATAGAATAGGACAGAATAGAATAGGACAGAATAGAATAGGACAGAATAGAATAGGACAGAATAGAATAGGAGTTGCTATGGATGAGGATAGGGGGAAAATTCATGATGAACTAGAAATTCAAACTGACAGACCAGACTAATGTATGACACTTGATACAGATGCTCAAATAAGAACATCATAGTTGGACACACATTTATAACCATTTAAGAATGGGGATGATAACAACATTACTGCAAGTAAAATCTCATTATGCCCAAACTAGATTAAGAATGAATCTCACATGATGTCTATCTAATATAATCACATAGCTGCAGTGTAGGAAGAGGAAGACATCCATTAGAGGGGGGATGTAGTAGTGGGCGAGTATAGTAGCCTAGTGTATAAAAGGGTAAGGGGTAATTTAACTCTAATTGTGTGGTAGCAATACCAGCCTAAATGTGTGGTACTGTGTGTGTGTGTGTGTGTGTGTGTGTGTGTGTGTGTGTGTGTGTGTGTGTGTGTGTGTGTGTGTGTGTGTGTGTGTGTGTGTGTGTGTGTGTGTGTGTGTGTGTGAGCGGCAATACCAACCTAATCAACGTCATGTGTTTTAAGTGTCTGGAAACACCACTGCCATACAGTAATTGTCCCTCATCACCAAGAGCAGAAGAGGCCTTTTCAAGTCAATCTGAGGTGCAATAAATGTGTCTCCCGACTGACAGTATGCTGCCCCGAAAAGCCTGCCTGTGTGCACGCAACACAACCACATGGCACCGTCGGCGCCATACACGAATACATGCCAACAGACTATTATATCCGGGTAGATAGACAGACACATTCGTGGCCAACGAGTCATAAGGCTATAAACTCCTATAAAATGGTCGATGAAAGAAAGGGAGTGGGGATGGATAGAGAGAAAGTGTTGGGGGTCACGGATGAATAACAATTTGGCATTGTTTGGATGGGGGTGGGGTCAACCAGGCAGGGGTCTTCGGATCAGCACCTCTGAATGAAGTCGGGGGTGCACGCACACACACGCACGCACACACACCCGGAGAGAGAAAGACAGACACCCCTTCTGGAATCTGCGCTGGCCGCTAATTGAATGAATGACAATGCGGACAGACGAGCCGACAGATGCTCGCGTGCCTTTACAACCCAACAGCAGCCGTATTGGCTGGCACGACGTAGTCTACTGGTGGCGCATTCCGTTTGTCTCTACCGTTCTAGAACACAGAGAGACCAGACCGACAGATTCGATCCGAACGCCGTTGCTATGGAAAACGCTCCACCTGCTGCTCCCATTGTCCCAAAGGGGAGCGGGACAACGGGAGAGAATAGGGATGAATATCAATGACAGGAGTTGAATTCGCCCTACGACTTTATGGCTACGAGATAACTACACCATAGGTCTTTTGTTGGACTCCCCATGATTACATGAGAAATAGTCACCGGATTGTCACTTCATCGGTTCATTGACTACCATTGATTATCCTTATATACCATTGGTTATGCGTTCTAGACCCTCGACGGGCCTTTCCCTTCTAGATTAGTCTATTGTCTGACTGATTATAAAAACACATTTGCCACACCAGAAAACATCTGACTTCACATACATTGTAGGAATCACTTTCTTAACTTTTCGTTACTACATTGCTTCTATTTTTCCATTAATACTTAATTCGCGACTTAAATGATAAAAAAAAGAGATGTGATTATTTTGATGAGGTAGCGCGCCTAAACGTATTAAACCCACTTCAGCTGTAGCATGAATTATAGCCTGCAACCCGTTTCTTCATGGCTACAGCTATTGTTTTATTTCTCACCCGGAGTTTAAAACATTCCCTCTCTCTTTCTTCATTTTCTTTTCTTTTTTTATTCTCCTCTTTCCATGAACTCGGGAGGACTTTCGCTTCTTTTGTTCCCGAAAATGTGATTAGCACCCTGGCGCGCGAGGTATAATTGCATTACCGTCTTTGTGGGCGCTCGGGCTCTGTGGAAAGCACCGGTCCGGTATCAGCACTGGTTAAATAGTCTACGAGACAGAGTCTTGGTCGGCAAAATGTGCAATGGAAGAGAGAATAAGCTATTCAAAGGGAACGTTTTGCAAACACAATCAGAGCTATGAATAGAATAATTACGATTAAGAGAAACGTTTTTGCGCCTATTTAAGATTGAGAGGGGGTAAAATGTGCACCTTCTGTCGATGTCAGTGCACGTTTTGGGAATCCGATAACTCCTTATGCAAATTCACGGAACACTATAGAAGGTTTGCAGATGCGTTGGAATCAAATAGAACGTCCACCCAACTTAAACCAACTGACCTACTAAAACGTTGATATTCATGACTGTCAGTGAATGTTTATCCGCCGTATATCACGTTGACAATAATTGCCTGGTGGACTCTTGTCTTACATGGAACCACGCAGGCCACGCATAAAGTTGCATCACTGTTTACCCAATCATCAGACTCCATTCTGTATGGACGACATGTGTGGGGAGATAGGATGACAGTAGGTGAGATATTCCATACATGGTTAACACGGGCAAATCCACAGATGATCCCATGTTTTAGGAACAACTTCGAGATGCTGATGTTTCAGAAACATGGATGGAAGTTGAATTCTGACGTGAGAACGTGAGAGCTTGTAGGTCTCTACTGTTAAACAGACGAGTTTGGATAAGTGCCCGTATGTATTGTGTGCGTTGAGATGACTGCGTGAAAGAGATGCAGAGATTTAAAACGGCCACGTCAACATATGCTTGCGTAATCTTACAATATAGGCTAAAAAAATGTTGGATACGTTCCCAAACATGATGTGCACGGTTAGCCTAAATAATTAGCTTAGCCCCCGCTTAAAGATTAAAACGCATAAAACCTTTTTTTTAAAAGGCCAATTGTTGTTGTCTGTCTCGGAGTCATACGGTGACAGGCTAATTTCACTCGGTTATCTGAATGCATGGATGGAGGGGAGTGAGTTGGGACCGTGTCCTGAATAGCACCCTACTCCCTTTATAGTGCACTACTTTTAACCGCTGCCACATGGCTCTGGGTAAAAGTAGTGCACTATGTAGGCTGCCATTGAGTACGCAGCGCCTGAGAGGCGTGTTTGGTCGGGTGCAATGACTGGGGTTGGGGTGTCAGCCAGACCGTGCCAGATGGTCGTGGGTTTGCGCAGTCCCAGTTGCGCATGTTCGTCTTGTTTTTTAAATATTTTGCATGCATGGATGTACATGTTTGATGACTGACAGAGAATGGGATACTGTGTGTGTTTGTGTGTGTGTGTGTGTCTGTGTGTGTGTCTGTGTGTGTGTCTGTGAAGTTGAAGAATGTTAGACAGTATTATGCACGGGGACAGAGATGTACCGCGGCGTGACCAAGTCCTAAACCCATTCATTAGTACCCGGCTCCTTTTCACCACAATTCTCCACACTGATTTAGCCGGCTTACTCTCTACCACAACCCGCCACAGATTAGAAGAGGCGCATGTGAACACTTTGCTCAAAAACATCCAAGAGAGGGAGAGAGAGTAGGAGGGAAGGAGACTCAACTGACACTGAATAAAACGACCAGGGAGGAAATTAATGTATGCAGTGTCCACGCAAGCTAGCAGTCTCTCTCTCTCTCTCTCCTCCTCTCTCTGTGTGTGTGTGTGTGTCTAATTTGGGTATAGCCTATATGCCAGTTGCTATAATAACTAATTGGTGAGACTGGTGAAGATAATTCTCCATTTGCCAGTTAGGCCAACGCACATAATTCGAAGCGATATAAATAAGAATGTAGCCTCCACATTTATAGCCTATCCTAGTCTCCAGTCTCTCTGTATCTAACACAATCCTAAACAATACTTTAGGAGGAATACTGTATATCCTACATTATCCCAGCCATGTCTCCAGTCTGTCTGCTGCAATAGACCCAAAACGAGAGACTACTACACTCATAAAGAAACCTGGCGTCTTCTAACGGCGACTACCAAAAAATATAACCGGGCAAACGTGACCAATGAAAGTTCCTCTTGAGTTATTTTACCCTTCCCTATTGTTGAGGCATGCTCTCCCCTCTCTCTCTCTCTCTCTCTCTCTCTCTCTCTCTCTCTCTCTCTCTCTCTCTCTCTCTCTCTCTCTCTCTCTCTCTTTCTCCTCTTCTCAGGGGTGAAAGTGAAGAAAGAAAGTGGATGAAGAACCCGAGAGGGTGGAGTTTGCCCCGTCTCGATCTCTCCTCCCCTCCCTCTTTCTCCCCCCTCTCTCCTCGCCTCTGTTTTGAGTGGTCACCGGGTTAGCATTTTATTTAGGAAGCATTTTGTCTTGCTGGGGAGAAGAGAAAGGGGCCGCTGTTCCGTTGTAGGGCTGGTTAGATTGAGGCGGGCTATTTTGGGGGAGCCATCAGACGAAGAGAGAGCGAGAGAGAGAGAGCACGGCACCGCACATAGAGAGAAGCACAGATTTAAGCGGTGCTCTATAGGAGTCTACTCTGAGACTCGCGCAACAGATTTGTATGCGTGGAAGGGATAACTCACTCTCAGTTTGGACGTTGTGTTTTCTAGTAGAAATGACTGCGGAACGCAACCTGCTTTTTTAATGCTCAAACGTGTTTAAATGGGAATATCTAGATTTTGGAGAATGCGCTGCGATTAGCCTAATGACTGTCGTCGGGGCGCAGTGGATTCGTTAAGTTCATTAGGCTACAATAACGGAATCAGTACTGGCTGCGCAAAGGAGCTATTTTGGAACTACTTTCAGAATCACCCAAAGGGATTACTTTAAAGATGGAACCTGGAAAAATAATCTGCGTATTTTATATCCGAATATGGATCCTTCTCGCCGTTATGGCACTGGCCACGCAACACGTCAAAGGTAAAACATTAAAATATCAAGTTTACGAGGAACAGAAGGTGGGGACTGTTATTGCACGGCTTAAAGAAGACGTGGCTGATGTTTTGGTCAAACTCCCAAGTTCTGTGTCTTTGCGCTTCCGAGCCATGCAGAGAGGGAGCACGTCTTTCCTATCCGTGCGCGAGCAGGACGGAGAGATCAGCATCCGTTCCAAAATAGACCGAGAGAAGCTCTGCGAGAAGAACCTCAACTGTTCCATTGAATTCGACGTTCTGACTCTTCCAACAGAACACTTGCAGCTCTTCCACGTCGAGGTGCAAGTGTTGGACATTAATGATAACGCGCCCCAGTTCGCCCGCGCCGTAATCCCCATCGAGATCTCCGAGAGCGCGGCAGTTGGTGCGCGCATTCCCCTGGACAGCGCGAGTGACCCCGACGTCGGGGAGAACTCCCTCGATACTTACTCCCTCGAGCCCAACAACTACTTCAAGATTGACATTCAGAGCAGAACGGACGGGGCTAAGTACTCGGAGTTGGTGGTGCTAAGGGAGCTCGACAGGGAGATGCAGCCAGGTTATGAACTTCAGCTGACGGCCTCCGATAAGGGCGTTCCCCCTAAATCCGGTTCTACTCTCCTCAGAATTAGCGTGGCAGATTCAAACGACAACAGTCCTATTTTCGAACAGTCTTCATATGTGATTCATCTATTGGAGAATTCACCTGTTGGATCTCTTCTTATTGACCTGAATGCGACTGATGCAGACGACGGAACCAACGCCAAAATCGTCTACTCCTTTAGCAGTCACGTGTCCCCGAAAATCGTGGAAACGTTCAAGATTAACTCGGATAACGGCCACCTGACGCTCATGAAGCGCGTGGACTTTGAAAGCGCGACATCATATGACATCGATGTCCAAGCCCAGGATATGGGCCCCAACTCCATGCCAGCACACTGCAAGATCTTCATCAAGGTAGTGGACATAAACGACAACAAACCAGACATCAGCATCAATCTGATGTCCCAAGGGGACAGAGGCAAGGAGGACGCGGCCTATATCTCCGAGGCCGCTCCATTGGATTCCTTCGTGGCCTTAGTAAGAGTGGAGGACCTAGATTCTGGTCTGAACGGAGAGGTTGTGTGTAAACTCCATGGCCAGGGGAGTTTTAAACTACAGAAGACGTACGAGAACAACTACATGATCCTCACTAACGTCTCGCTGGATCGGGAGAAGAGGTCAGAGTTCAGCTTGACGGTCATCGCCGAGGACCTCGGCACACCCAGCCTCTCGACCATCAAGCACTTCACCGTGCACGTGCTGGATGAAAACGACAATGCTCCACGCTTCCAGAAGGGACGTTATGAGGTATTCAGATCAGAGAACAATGCCCCTGGGGCCTACCTCACGTCGCTTTTGGCAACCGACCCCGACCTGGACGCCAACAGCCAGGTGAGCTACTTCCTGGTGGAGAACACCGTTCACGGGAGCTCTATCTCCACCTTTGTCACCATAGACCCGTCCAACGGCGCTGTTTACGCCCTCCGCACATTCGACCGCGAGGACGTCAGCCGGATATCCTTCGTAGTCCAGGCCAAGGACGCCGGGGAACCCTCGTTGCTGAGCAACGCCACCGTCGTCCTGACAATCCTGGATGAAAACGACAACCCGCCGGTCATCGTGGTTCCGCAGCTCTGGAACCTCACGGCCGACGTCCCCGTCTCCAAGTACACCGAGGCCGGTAGCCTGGTTACGGTCGTCAGGGCGACCGACCGAGACACCGGCGTCAACGCAGAACTCACATGTTCGATCACTGCCGGCAACGAGGAAGGCTTCTTCTCTATGGATCCTAGAACGTGCGAGATCAGCGCCAACGTTAGCCTCGATATGTTTCCCCACGAGTTTGCGGAGCTCACCGTCCTGGTCAGTGACCACGGTTCCTTGCAACAGACCACCAAGGCCGTCCTGAAAATCTGCCTCTATGAGAACATGGAGGGCCACGTGCAGGTGCTGGACCAGGGGGAGACGCCGCTCGACGCCTCCCTCATCATCATCATGTCCCTGGGGGCCATCTGCACTATGCTCCTGGTCATCATGGTCATGTTCGCTGCCCGCTGCAACAGAGAAAAGAAAGATAGCAGGAACTCGTACAACTGCAGGGTGGCAGAGACCAACCACCAGCATCACCCGAAGAAACCGTCGCGGCAGATCCACAAGGGTGACATCACACTTGTTCCCACGGTGAATGGGACTCTACCAATCAGAGCGCACCACCGCTCACCCTCGGCCACGCCCCCCATGGACCGGGCGCCAATGGGAAGCCGGCAGAGCCACCACAGCCACCAGTCACTGAATAGCCTGGTGACAATATCGTCCAATCATATCCCGGAGAGCTTCGCCCTGGAGTTGGCCCACGCTACGCCACCCGTCGAGGTGAGATACTACAGAACACACAATTCATCTCTCTCTCTCCCACACACACACACACACACACACACACACACACACACACACACACACACACACACACACACACACACACACACACACACACACACACACACACACACACACACACCACACCACACCACACACACACACACACACCTACACTCCCCTCAACCATTCTAGAATAATCCGTCATAAATCCTAGCCTCTTGGTAAACAGTTCCTGAGTGTCAGTAAATCCATAGTGAAATGACTGTCCATTTAAAACTAGTAGAACTGATTCCAGATGTAATCATGGCTCCGGTTTACCTTTGTGTCTTCACCCTCAAGCCATTATGTGATCGTTGTTCTCTCCTATCCATATTGATTTATCCCCGTCACCCACCCACCACCCCATTGTTATTTCTCTCATCCACTTTCTGTCATCCATTTTGGAATCATCATATTTGTCTCCTCACCCTCCTCAGTGTGTCACCACCATCAGAATCACTGTGTGTCATCCATCTTGTTTTGTTCCTCATTGTTGTCGTCTGTTTCCATCCGTTCTGTTATTCATCCTCCTTTTTTCTGTTGTTCTTATTTGTTTATTTTGGATATAGCAAGTCTCACAGCTTCTGTCCATGCTCCATCAGGGCCAGTACCAGCCTAGACCCTGTTTCCGTGGCAACAAATACTCCAGAAGCTACAGGTAAACAAAGCATCCCCCCCCCCCCCCCAAAACATTGTAACGTTTTGCTCTTTTGAGTTGTCAAATTCCCTTGTGTCCACCGTGCTTTTCATTAGTAGCATCAATACAATGAGTAGCATTAGTAGCATCAATACAATGAGTAGCATTAGTAGCATCAATACAATGAGTAGCATTAGTAGCATCAATACAATTAGTAGCATTAGTAGCATCAATAAAATGAGTAGCATTAGTAGCATCAATACAATGAGTAGCATTAGTAGCATCAATACAATGAGTACCATTAGTAGCATTAGTAGCATCAATAAAATGAGTAGCATTAGTAGCATCAATACAATTAGTAGCATTAGTAGCATCAATACAATGAGTAGCATTAGTAGCATCAATACAATGAGTAGCATTAGTAGCATCAATACAATGAGTACCATTAGTAGCATTAGTAGCATCAATAAAATGAGTAGCATTAGTAGCATCAATACAATTAGTAGCATTAGTAGCATCAATACAATGAGTAGCATTAGTAGCATCAATAAAATTAGTAGCATTAGTAGCATCAATACAATTAGTAGCATTAGTAGCATCAATACAATTAGAAGCATTAGTAACATCAATACAATGAGTAGCATTAGTAGCATCAATACAATTAGTAGCATTAGTAGCATCAATACAATGAGTAGCATTAGTAGCATCAATACAATGAGTAGCATTAGTAGCATCAATACAATGAGTAGCATTAGTAGCATCAATACAATTAGTAGCATTGGTAGCATCAATAAAAACATATGTAATGACAGTATGGATCTATATTAGTTTGGCCCTTTTTCCAAGATGGCTCTTTTGTTTATCATGTTTTGAGTTTGAATCATATCAATATCATTCAATCCAAAAGTTTGTGGATCACATGTCTGTTTCAACTGTAGTGTTGTGAAATGTTTGTTTTGGAGTTCTGTCTACCTCTCTATGGTGAGCATTAATCAGTGGTACAGCAGCTTCTACCACTAAGAAACACCAATTACATACATTTTCATTGACTCAATTGTACTTTCAACTCTCTCTCTCTCTATCTCTCACTCTTTCTTCCTTTCTCCCTTCCTTCCTCTCTATCTCTTTCTCCCATCCCCCCACCTCTCTCTCTCTCTCTCTCTCTCTCTCTTTCTTCCTTTCTCCCTTCCTTCCTCTCTCTCTCTTTCTCCCATCCCCCCCCCCCCTCTCTCTCTCTCTCTCTCTCTCTTTCTTCCTTTCTCCCTTCCTTCCTCTCTCTCTTTCTCCCATCCCCCTCTCTCTTTCTCTTTCTCCCATCCCCCTCTCTCTCTCTCTCTCTCTCTCTAGGTATGCATTGCAGGACATGGACAAGTTCAGCTTGAAGGACAGTGGTCGTGGGGACAGCGATGCGGGGGACAGCGACTATGATATGGGACGAGAGTCCCCCATCGACCGTCTGCTGGGGGATGGCTTCTCTGAGCTCTACCACCTGGACATACTCCACAGACTACACCCAGGTCAGTTACATAGAGACATGAGACAGCCATCTTGGTAGAGGCAGGATAGACTATAGTGCCCAGGTCAGTTACATAGAGACATGAGACAGCCATCTTGGTAGAGGCAGGATAGACTATAGTGCCCAGGTCAGTTACATAGAGACATGAGACAGCCATCTTGGTAGAGGCAGGATAGACTATAGTGCCCAGGTCAGTTACATAGAGACGTGAGACAGCCATCTTGGTAGAGGCAGGATAGACTATAGTGCCCAGGTCAGTTACATAGAGACGTGAGACAGCCATCTTGGTAGAGGCAGGATAAACCAGCTTTATACTCTTTGTGTAAAAGTCATTGGGTGCAGGGCAGTGATGTCACAGAATATAAAAACCAAGCCAGGTGACATCACCCGCTGCAGTACGACAGTCCCGTTTTCACTAGAGATATAACACGACCCAGTGACGCCCACCGTCACACACATCACACTGGGCTGCTCACACCAGGTTCTCCCCAACACTTTAATAAATCATCTATTCAGTTCAGCACCGTGGACAGCTGCTCACCACGTTTTACAATCTTCCCCGTGCTGGCTTCAACAATACACGTCTCACCTGAACAGTCAAAAGATGATTTTTAACACCACATTGTATGGCCTGGACTCCCAAATAACACCCTATTTTCTTAATAGTGCACTACTTTCCCCATGTAGTGTACTCAAACGCGGTGTGCTATATAGGGAACAGGGTGCGATTTGGGACACATTCACTATTATATAACAGCCCATTCACCCAGTAGCACAACTGTGCTTCAGCTGTATTCTTCCCCACAGCCTTTAATTTCCAGGGGTTTTATCAGGCAGACGCGTTCCTCCATTACCACCCTCCTGATATCTGGCCCTCAGATAGAGTCGTGTCGGTAAACGCCTCCCCGATTTACACTGTGACTCTCTCTGTCTGTCACTGTGTCGGGTGGGTGGGTGGGTGTGTATGTGTGTGTGTGTGTTTTTGTGTGTGTGTGTGTGTGTGTTTGTGTGTGTGCGTGTGTGTGTGTTTGTGTGTGTGTGTGTGTGTGTGTGTGTGTGTGTGTGTGTGTGTGTGGTGTATACGCGTGTGTCTGTGTTGGCTGTTTGAGTGACAGGCCGGCCCTTTCATGTCTGTGCTGAGGAGAATTCACAGTAATTGCTTTTAAAATGATGTTGTTCTCCCCCCTGAGAGCCACAGTCTCTCCTCTTCTCTCTCTTCTCTCTCTTCTGTCTCTTCTCCTCTGTCTGTTATTCTTCTCTTTATGGAGAGATGAAGTAGGGAGGGAAGAAGGAGAGATGGAGGAGGGAGGGAAGAAGGAGAGATGGAGGAGGGAGGCAATAAGGAGAGATGGAAGAGGGAAGGAAGCAGGAGAGATGGAGGAGGAGAGGAAGAAGGCTAGAGGGAGGGAGGGAGGGAGGGAGGGAGGGAGGGAGGGAGGGAGGGAGGGAGGGAGGGAGGGAGGGAGGGAGGGAGGGAGGGAGGGAGAAGGGTGGAGCTAGGGAAGGAGGGGGGATGGGAGATGGATGGAGTGAGTGAGGGAGGGAGAGGAGAGGAGATGGTGGGAGTGAGGGGGGCGAGGAGTAGGATGGAGCTAGGGAAGGAGGGAGGGAGGGGAGATGGAGGGAGTGAGGGAGGGAGAGGAGAGGAGATGGTGGGAGTGGGGGGGGGGCGGGGAGAAGGATGGAGCTAGGGAAGGAGGGAGGGAGGGGAGATGGAGGGAGTGAGGGAGGGAAATGAGATGGCGGGAGGGAGGGAAGGAGCAGAGAAGGATGGAGCTAGGGAAGGAGGGAGGGAGGGGAGATGGAGGGAGTGAGGGAGGGAAAGGAGATGGAGGGAGGGAGGGAAGGAGCAGAGAAGGATGGAGCTAGGGAGGGAGGGAGGGAGGGAGGGAGGGGAGATGGAGGGAGGGAGGGAAGGAGCAGAGAAGGATGGAGCTAGGGAGGGAGGGATTGAAAGAGGGGGGATTAACTGTTTTTGAGCCTGATTGAATGGAGTGATTTAATTGGTTTACTTTGTCACTCATCCCAGTAAAAATCGGTTGACCTTTCTGATACCAAAACAACATCTATCTTTCTCACAAAAATGGTTGGTTCAAATGTCTAGAGTTTACAGAGAGTGACATGAGGGAAAGTGTTAGACAGGCAACAGAGGTACAGGGTTAGACAGAGAGGTACAGGACTAGACAGAGAGGTACAGGACTAGACAGAAAGGTACTGCACTAGACCGAGAGGTACAGGACTAGACCGAGAGGTACAGGGTTAGACATAGAGGTACAGGGTTAGACAGAGAGGTACAAGGTTAGACAGAGAGGTACAGGGTTAGACAGGGAGGTACAGGGTTAGACATAGAGGTACAGGGTTAGACAGAGAGGTACAGGGTTAGACAGAGAGGTACAGGGTTAGACAGAGAGGTACAGGACTAGACAGAGAGGTACAGGGTTAGACAGAGAGGTACAAGGTTAGACAGAGAGGTACTGCACTAGACCGAGAGGTACAGGGTTTGACAGGGAGGTACAGGGTTAGACATAGAGGTACAGGGTTAGACAGAGAGGTACAGGGTTAGACAGAGAGGTACAGGGTTAGACAGAGAGGTACAAGGTTAGACAGTGAGGTACAGGGTTAGACAGAGAGGTACAGGGTTAGACAGAGAGGTACAGGACTAGACAGAGAGGTACAGGACTAGACCGAGAGGTACAGGGTTAGACAGAGAGGTACAGGGTTAGACAGCGAGGTACAAGGTTAGACAGAGAGGTACAGGGTTAGACAGAGAGGTACAGGGTTAGACAGAGAGGTACAGGACTAGACAGAGAGGTACAGGGTTAGACAGAGAGCTACAGGGTTAGACAGAGAGATACAGGGTTAGACAGAGAGGTACAGGGTTAGACAGAGAGGTACAGGGTTAGACATAGAGGTATAGGGTTAGACAGAGAGGTACAGGGTTAGACAGAGAGGTACAGGGTTAGACAGTGAGGTACAGGGTTAGACAGAGAGGTACAGGGTTAGACAGAGAGGTACAGGGTTAGACAGAGAGGTACAGGGTTAGACAGAGAGGTACAGGACTAGACAGAGAGGTACAGGGTTAGACAGAGAAGTACAGGACTAGACAGAGAGGTACTGCACTAGACCGAGAGGTACAGGGTTAGACAGAGTGGTACAGGACTAGACAGAGAGGTACAGGACTAGACAGAGAGGTACAGGGTTAGACAGAGAGGTACAGGGTTAGACAGAGAGGTACAGGACTAGACAGAGAGGTACAGGGTTAGACAGAGAGGTACAAGGTTAGACAGAGAGGTACTGCACTAGACCGAGAGGTACAGGGTTTGACAGGGAGGTACAGGGTTAGACATAGAGGTACAGGGTTAGACAGAGAGGTACAGGGTTAGACAGAGAGGTACAGGGTTAGACAGAGAGGTACAAGGTTAGACAGTGAGGTACAGGGTTAGACAGAGAGGTACAGGGTTAGACAGAGAGGTACAGGACTAGACAGAGAGGTACAGGACTAGACCGAGAGGTACAGGGTTAGACAGAGAGGTACAGGGTTAGACAGCGAGGTACAAGGTTAGACAGAGAGGTACAGGGTTAAACAGAAAGGTACAGGACTAGACAGAGAGGTACAGGACTAGACAGAGAGGTACAGGGTTAGACAGAGAGGTACAGGGTTAGACAGAGAGGTACAGGGTTAGACAGAGAGCTACAGGGTTAGACAGAGAGATACAGGGTTAGACAGAGAGGTACAGGGTTAGACAGAGAGGTACAGGGTTAGACAGAGAGGTACAGGGTTAGACAGAGAGGTACAGGGTTAGACAGAGAGGTACAGGGTTAGACAGTGAGGTACAGGGTTAGACAGAGAGGTACAGGGTTAGACAGAGAGGTACAGGGTTAGACAGAGAGGTACAGGGTTAGACAGAGAGGTACAGGGTTAGACAGAGAGGTACAGGACTAGACAGAGAGGTACAGGGTTAGACCGAGAGGTACAGAGTTAAACAGTGTGGTACAGGGTTAGACAGAGAGGTACAGGACTAGACCGAGAGGTACAGGGTTAGACAATGAGGTACAGGACTAGACCGAGACGTCCAGGGTTAGACAGAGAGGGACATGACTAGACCGAGAGGTACAGGGTTAGACAGAGAGGTACAGGACTAGACCGAGAGGTACAGGGTTAGACATAGAGGTACAGGGTTAGACAGAGAGGTACAGGAATAGACAGAGAGGTACAGGAATAGACAGAGAGGTACAGGACTAGACAGAGAGGTACAGGACTAGACAGAGAGGTACAGGACTAGACAGAGAGGTACAGGAATAGACTGAGAGGTACTGCACTAGACCGAGAGGTACAGGACTAGACAGAGAGATACAGGAATAGACAGACAGGTACAGGAATAGACAGAGAGGTACAGGACTAGACAGAGAGGTACAGGACTAGACAGAGAGGTACAGGACTAGACAGAGAGGTACAGGACTAGACAGAGAGGTACAGGAATAGACAGAGAGGTACTGCACTAGACCGAGAGGTACAGGACTAGACAGAGAGGTACAGGGTTAGACAGGTAACAGAGTGATTAGACAGGCATCAGTTTAACAACTATCCATTTGTATCAGTGCTCCTGGTCTCCTCTCTCCCGTAGCTTTTGGACTGTGTCCTCTCTCCCGTAGCTATGGGACTTTGTCCTCTCTCCCGTAGCTATGGGACTGTGTCCTCTCTCCCATAGCTATGGGACTGTGTCCTCTCTCCCATAGCTTTGGGACTGTGTCCTCTCTCCCGTAGCTATGGGACTGTGTCCTCTCTTCCATAGCTATGGGACTGTGTCCTCTCTCCCATAGCTATGGGACTTTGTAGTCTCTCCCGTAGCTATGGGACTGTGTCCTCTCTCCCATAGCTATGGGACTGTGTCCTCTCTCCCATAGCTTTGGGACTGTGTCCTCTCTCCCGTAGCTATGGGACTTTGTCCTCTCTCCCATAGCTTTGGGACTGTGTCCTCTCTCCCGTAGCTATGGGACTATGTCCTCTCTCCCGTAGCTATGGGACTGTGTCCTCTCTCCCATAGCTATGGGACTGTGTCCTCTCTCCCATAGCTTTGGGACTGTGTCCTCTCTCCCGTAGCTATGGGACTGTGTCCTCTCTTCCATAGCTATGGGACTGTGTCCTCTCTTCCATAGCTATGGGACTGTGTCCTCTCTCCCATAGCTATGGGACTGTGTCCTCTCTTCCATAGCTATGGGACTGTGTCCTCTCTCCCGTAGCTATGGGACTGTGTCCTCTCTTCCATAGCTATGGGATTGTGTCCTCTCTCCCATAGCTTTGGGACTGTGTCCTCTCTTCCATAGCTATGGGACTGTGTCCTCTCTTCCATAGCTATGGGACTGTGTCCTCTCTCCCGTAGCTATGGGACTGTGTCCTCTCTCCCATAGCTATGGGACTGTGTCCTCTCTCCCATAGCTTTGGGACTCTGTCCTCTCTTCCATAGCTATGGGACTGTGTCCTCTCTCCCGTAGCTATGGGACTGTGTCCTCTCTCCCATAGCTATGGGACTGTGTCCTCTCTCCCATAGCTTTGGGACCGTGTCCTCTCACCCATAGCTATGGGACTGTGTCCTCTCTTCCATAGCTATGGGACTGTGTCCTCTCTCCCGTAGCTATGGGACTGTGTCCTCTCTTCCATAGCTATGGGACTGTGTCCTCTCTCCCATAGCTATGGGACTGTGTCCTCTCTTCCATAGCTATGGGACTGTGTCCTCTCTTCCATAGCTATGGGACTGTGTCCTCTCTCCCGTAGCTATGGGACTGTGTCCTCTCTCCCATAGCTATGGGACTGTGTCCTCTCTCCCATAGCTATGGGACTGTGTCCTCTCTCCCGTAGCTATGGGACTGTGTCCTCAATGTCAAACCAGATAAAACATTGAGACTGTATTTTCCAGCTAGCAGTGTATGTACTGAGTAGT